>NW_021703780.1:61907732-61957390 GCF_005190385.1 Monodon monoceros | reverse complement strand
CCGGTCCGGGAGGATCCCACATGCCGCGGAGCGGCTGGGCCCGTGAGCCATGGCCACTGGAGCCTGCGCGTCCGAAGCCTGTGCTCCGCAACGGGAGAGGCCACAACAGTGAGAGGCCCGCGTACCGCAAAAAAAAAAAAAAAAAAAAAAAGGAATGAAGTTCTGACACATGCTACAACATGGATGAACCTGAAAACAGTATGCTAAGTGAAATAGACCAGTCGCAAAAGGATATACACGACTCTACTTATGTGAAGTGTCTAGAATAAATTCATGGACCCAGAAAGTAGACTAGTGGTTGCCAGGGGTTGTGGGGAGGAGGAATGGGGAGTTAGTGTTTAATGAGTTTCAGTTCGAAAAGATGAAAAAGTTGTGGAAATGGATGGTGGTGATGGTTGCCCAACAATGTGAATGTACGTAATGCCACTGAACTTTATACTTAAAACTGGTTGAAACGATAAGTTTTATGTTATGTATATTTTACTGCAATACACAAATGAGTTGATGTAAAGAAAACAATTAGGCACAGGTGATGTGGCCCTTATAAGGTAGAGTGTGAATGCCCAACTTTGGAAAACACGGTCCAGCCTTGCCCACAGTGTGGTTAGGGATTACAGGAGTTGCATGCAAATGAGAAGCCTTCTTTCAATACTCTTGTTTTTTTTGTTTAAAAATTTTTTTCCATTTCTGGGCTAAAAAATGTTTTACACTACTTTGTGGTCAATAGGAAGGTAGAAAGAGAAGAAATGTGACATTTGTTGAGAAACTTTTTGTGCTAGTGTTTTATTTTGTTCACTTCATTCTAACAACACTGCGGTGTAGGGACTAACCCAGTTCAAACTGGGAAACTGGGCCCCACTGCCAGTAAGTGGACAGAACAGCCCTCCCCACTGGGCGGCCCACCCTCACGCTCTGAGCTCTCTGGGGTATCCCTCACTGCTTCCCTGCCTATCCCATTTTCACCTTCTGTCATAGGACATTGAAAAAAAAATTCCACTCATTTGGAATTTTCCATCTGCAGGGCATTAATTTGGAAAAACATGAATTGTGGATCCAGCAGTACATAAATAACAGGAGCAAATCTTGTCCCTCACAGCAGAACACACACACTAAAGCCAGAAACAAAACTGGGCACCACTCTGAGCTCTTGGCGCTTCCAGATTCCTCAGTTTTAAGCCTGTTGTAGTCATCTCATTCCATATGAAAACAAATATACGCCCTCACCGTGGAAAACAGAGAAGTGCAGAGGAAAAAATCCCACCACCTGGAAATAACCACAGTTCACACATTGGTCAACGTACTTCCCACTTTTACTGGGCAGACCAGATACATATTTTCAAAATGGGCTTTACAATGTATAGTTTTATCACCTGGCTTACAACTAAATATATTGTGAACATTTTCTCTTTTACCACTGTTAAAATAATTGCATAGTGTGGAGAAATCATAATGTATTAAGCACTCTTAATATATTGAGGGAATTTAGATATAATTTTTTTTCAAGGACTTTCTCTTTCCAAATCCTTGAGAAAACAGGTGTCCTCGTCTTATACAGCTTCCTACTGATGATAGAAACTTGCCCAACTTAGCTTTTTAATCTGCTTCTCTGTACCATCAGATCAATCAAGTAATGCATTTTATTTTCTCAAATTTCTCATTTGCTCCCACTTTTCTACCTAGTCTCCCAGGGATGCACACACATTTCCATTACTCCAGCATCCTGTCTCTCACCTCTGATGTCTGCCCCCTCCCTTCTCCTTTGCTCCCCTTACAAATGCTTCCTTTCCTTTCATTTTCAAGATACTTTTAAAAAAATTAATTTATTTTATTTTGTTTATTTTTGGCTGCATTGGGTCTTTGTTGTGGTGCGCGGGCCTCTCATTGCGGTGGCTTCTCTTGTTGCGGAGCCCGGGTACTAGGCGTGCGGGCTTCAGTACTTGTGGCACCTGGGCTCAGTAGTTGTGGCGCACAGGCTTAGTTGCTCTGCGGCACGTGGGATCTTCCAGGACCAGGGCTTGAACCCGTGTCGCCTGCATTGGCAGGTGGATTCTTAACCACTGCGCCACCAGGGAAACCCTTAAGATACTATCTTAATTGATTCTGATCACAACTCTATTCAATGCTTTATGCTCAGTTCCACATTGGGAGTAACCTTTAATAATCTGAAGATAGAATTCAATTGTTTAAAAGAAACTATTAATAAGCCCTTGGTAGAGTTACATGTATCAAGAAACACAGGACTTGGGAACAAGATATGGCTTTTTTTTTTTTAAGTAGTTTTTTGGAGAAGGCAGGGAAGAGGAAAGTAGGTGGTACTTTAAGGAAATGTTAGGGACCATAGGGAAATCTATTCACCATTTCAAGACTACTAACAGATGATCATCTCTCAGTTGGGACATTGGAGAGACAGTCTTTAAAGGTCATGAAACCTGCATGGCAAATGCTGCACACAAATGTGGGTTAATAATAACTTTGTATAGCAAGGCAGATGCCAGGTAGCATAAAAGCACATGCAGACAGCGCTAATTCTGGAGTCCCGGAAGCTGTGAGGTGCTCATCCATCACATGGCCATCTGGAAGGTAGAGACACTTGGTCATTAAAGGAAATCCCTCTGGCACTTTATCCTGTTGGCAAACACGTGGCACATCTACACGAACCCAAAAGCAGTTAGGGCCCAAGATTTGATGAGTACAATGTGCTTATGGGATCAACAGTACCGATTACGTGCAATTAGACTCCCCTGAGAAAATATTGCGACAAACTGTTAACTTGATCTTCCCTGGATACATGCTCTCACACCTGGTAACCTACCCCAGCCGGTGATGCCTATAATTGCTGGCGTGTGGCAGAACTTGGTTAGGCTCTGATGCCAAGGAGACAGCACATTTTGCGTCCCGAGTTCCAGGGAGAAAATATGGTCCCCACCTATCCAGCCATTCCACCCACACCTTCCAGTCACCTATCCTGGGCCTGATACCCAATGCAAAAGGAAAAGACAATCCCTGCCTGGATTGGGGTCCCATGTTGTACTCAAGGAAGCATTTGTTTTCATTTTCAATTTATGGAACATTTTCAATTTCTGACACATGCAGGGTCAGAAGTAGGAGAGGTCTCTGAACTAAGGTGGCCCTAAAAATCTGGCTCAGGTTGGGGTAGGGAGCAAACCCTCTCCTCTTGTTCTCTTCTAGGTGCCTGCCCTTGTCATTGCTTTCCTCAAATCAGTAAAAATCAATGAGGTGAAAGGGTTATGAGACCAATCACCAGGGGGTGCCCTAGAGGGGCCTTTTAGGATCCCTGAAGAAGTTCCTAAGAAAGGAGAGTGGGGTCAGTTCCTCTGGTGGAATTTAAGGGCAATAATTGGAGTTGGGTGCCCCCGACCCTGCTGTGGGGTGGGCACTGAGCTGCCCCCCTGGAGCCTGTCTGGGTCTCCCTGCCCAAAGAAAGGAACGCCAGAGAGTGTCTCTTCGTGTTTAAGAGGCCAAGTCTTTTCTTGTTTATTTGCCTCTATAGAATTTCACATACTGTAGAACGTCAAATAGACTTGAAATAACTCTCCACCTGAAAGGCAGCACGACTGGCCACATATTGAGGAAGTAAATATCAAGGACACCAGGGCAACCATCCCATCTGGAGTCCTTGATGCTTTTACAGGGAGAGCTCTGGCTGCCAGTCTTCAGCAAGCCATGAGGTAAGAGGAGAGACCCTGTTAATTAAGTGTCCACAGGCAACTAACTAACCTGAGAGGGCAAAAGAGGCAACCCTTTGCTTACCACAACCGGGTAGGAACGGCTGAGGAAAGCAGCGGAACTGGCCGTGCCAGCATTTACACATGGAACACTTTCTGGGCAGCCAGGTGTCATGGGGCACAGATCCACAGTTCCTGAGGATGAACGGACATGCGGAGTTAAAATCCCCACCTCTCCTTCCTTCTCCTCTCCACCCTCAGCCCGTTTCAGTGGCTTACTCTTTGCGCATGTCATGCTCACAGTTCCGTCCATAGAAAGAGGGGGGGCAGGCACAAAAGGACCCCAGCATGCAGGTTCCCCCATTCAGACAGCAGGTTCTGTTTAGCTCCTTACCTGAAATGTAAGAAAAGTGGCTGAGAGGGTGGAAGGATTGAAAAACTGAGTTCCCGTTAGCCAAGGTTAATACGGCAGTAAGGGCTTAATCTCTCCAAGTGTTGACAGATGTCTATAAACATTGTAAACCTAACAGAATAAGACTCTCCTTTTTAGTGTTCCTTTGGCTACCTGTGCTTTTGATCAGAGAAATCTTTTTTCATGCATAAGCCAGTGGTGGTACCTGGAGTCCCCAGCATGAAGTGGGATCAGGTGAGGGAAACTGCATTCTGCGGAGGTGAAGTACACAATGCCTGTCTGGCCCCCAGAACCAAAACCAGTCCAACTATTCATCTGCCCAGCTCCAGAATCAGGTGCCCACTGTCTTAGGTGAAAGAGGGTCTAAAAGATACTCAGGAAACATGTGAAGGACCAGGATTGCAATACCGCACTGTAGATCTAAGGCAGGTACGTCTTACTGTTCTGGATTCCCATGGATGGTACAAACTGGGAAGGCCGATGACGAATTGCAGGCTCCTCCCGGGACTGAAGGCCGTCGTCTCTGAAGGCCAGGTCTCCCTGTGATGGACGGGCAAGTTCACAGTGGCCCAATCCTGAATGACAAAATTAACTCCTTGCGTCTGTATTTCAGGCCACGTGAAAATTGCTAGTGATCAAAAAAGCAAAGTCTCTTACCAGTGACTAATCCCAGTTCAAATGCTCTGGAAAAGGCCAGGATCAAAATCATACTAGGAAGAGGAAATCAGACCTCCATTAGCAAAACAAAGCAGATAAAATCCCTTTGAATTAACACCTGGGTCTTCTCATCACAGGACTACAGACCACTAGGGAGAAATTGTAGAGCACCACTTTCCTTTTTTTCCTTTTTCCTTTCTTTTAAAATGGCTGACTAATTCACATAACAACACAAAGAAAGATGATGAAAATAAAGTCCACCTAATCTCCAACTCTTTCCAATACGTGTTATCACTTCTTAGGCTGTGTCCTCATATGCACATAATTTTAAGTAGGTATAAATCTTTTATCTTCTATTTCACATGTTTTTTTCTCCTGCATATAGTTTTCATATAGGAATTTTAAATGCCTGGATGACATTCTATGTAATTTATGAATTCCATTTTACAAACTATTTCATTTAAACCAGTCATTTAAAAGATGTTCAAGGTTTAAAAAAAATTCCCATTATTCTTAACGGTTCCCAAATATTGAAAACCTGCCTATACCTTTAACCTTCTCAGAAGCAGATTCTTAATTTCGTTGTAATATTGACCTTTTCTAACAAGAGAGTAGGAAAACACTAGTCATTTCAGAGGCAGAGCCAGTGACCTGTTTGAAGATGTTAAAAGCCAATAGCAAAGGTGGATGCAACTTTAAGTTTCAGGTCTTTTGGAAAAACAGCAGCACTGTTGGCAGCTCTTTAAGGTTTGAACGAGAGGAAATCAAACAACAGAGAGGTGTAGGACATGTTTCCTAAGCTGGGAAACTAGTAATCAAAAGCTCACACTCAAGATTGGTTCATACCTGTAAGAAAAGCGCTCCGTCTTTCTTTGGTCCATGGCTCCTAACAATTTAGAAAGAAAAAGATATTAGGCTGGCTTTAATTCACAGTCATTGCCAAAACACCCAAAGGAAAACGTTAATTTCTTGAAGCGAAAATGGGCATTTAAGGAGAAAAATATCCCAGATGAGAAATATGGTCTCCCCAGAAGGTCTCAGAAGCAGGAGCCAGGATGCCGGAAGAAACTGGGGGGTTCCTCAGACAGGTCGGTCCTAATAAATGCTTTGAATAAAACCTTCAGGGAGATTCTCCTTCCTCAGCCACAAGCCCCTGGGTGGCGGGGACTGCCCTCCGGTGGGCGGGGAGGCGGAGACCCGTGCGCATTACAATGCTGAAACACTTGGGGGTGGAGGTGAGAGGCGGTGAGGCCAAACAAAGAGAGAATGGAAAAGGCCATTCTTGTAAAACTGTTGTTAATTAGCCCTAATGTCTCTATCATTAGTTTCGAGTTAAAAAGATCAGATTTACTCTTTGAAAGAAAGAAGAAAAAAAAAAGCAAACCAATCACTCTTAACGGGGTGGTGATTCCAAGTTGGAGGAGTGGTGGAAAGTATTGCTGTAATCGGGAAAACCTGAACACCATGTATGGGTCTCCCAAGGCGTTTGATATTTTATTGAAAAGTTTTATTTCCCGAAATTTGCTTTCATCTTTGGTTTTCCAAGAAAGGTGTGTTGAGCCCGTGCTCCGCCCCAGGCAGACTCAGGTGGTCGAGAAGGGTGTGTCTCAGCGGGCGGGAGGGAAGGGCGAGGAAGCAGGTAGTCCAAACAGAAGTTCAGGGTCAGGAGGGGGTTCCTGCCCTCGCAGGAGTGAGTGGGTGTAAATACCAGGCGCACCTGAATTTGCAGGCGAGACTGGAAGGAAGCGGAGCCGGCGCCAGGGGTGGGGTGTGGGGCGAGGGGAGGCGGGCAGCGACGTGCGAGTGCGCGTCCAGGGCCTGCGCCTTCTTGGTGGCCTGCGCATCGGGGTGCCAGGCCTGCTCTAGGAAAATGTTCTGGAAACATGGCAGTCCGGCCTGGGAGGCCATTTCAGCCTTGCCACTGGGTTTCACTGCATTTTAACAGTCTCCCAGCGCCCACAGTGTGGCCTCTTCCATCCCTTCTCCGCCCTGCCCCCAACAACACGGGAATTAACCCCAGATTCAGCTGTGTCCCCTGTTACCCTGTAAGCATTTATTTGGTGGTTCCCTGAAGCCCCAGACGCTGCTGCTGGAGAGGCATGTCACTTAGCCCATGGCCTCTAGAAACCAAGCAGGACCCTGAGGGGCCCTCCCAGGTTCAAAAAGCCCCTCCATGTCCCTTGTCTCCTGTTGAGTCACAAAGGAGCAGGCTCAAGCAGTTAATGATTAGGACAATAGAGTCACAGAATCTTCAGTTCCTCCCTGAAGGACACAGTGTCTGATGCACATTCCTGAGCTGTGTTGCAGATACTATAACTGCCACCAGAGGGAAAAAGCTAACTGCATGATGACCAGACTGTAGCCATGACATGAGCTGCTCTGTCTTGAGCAGCACTGAATCTATGGCTAGCACAATTCCAAGAACTGGCCTCAAGAGAATGGGAAAAAACTGACCCTGGAGTTGAAGATTAACTGTGCTTAAAACAATCAAGATGACGGTGACACAACCTGGCTCCAACAGATCTTAGCCCACCATACTCCCCTATTTCAAGGTGGATGGGATTGGTTTATGAACCTATTTTCTTGGATTCCCTCTGGGATTAGGTCAATGCTTGAAGGAATCCTTAAGTTGGGATTTTATGTTCTAGTCAAGGGATCATAATTGGCACGCCAGCTCTTTGCAAAACAGTTACTTAAAACGTTAGTAATGAGATGCCTCTTTTGGAATCTCAACAGGCACGTAAGGGAACCAAAGAATATTTCTTACAGCATGTCAGATCCTTCCACTCTAAGAATCCTTCGTTGCCCATGCTCAGCTTGAAGTTACAGAAGACGTCTTCACCCCTTTTCCCTAGACATGGAAGGAAAATCCGGCAGTGGGGATTGTAACTGAGGAAATGAGACTGTAACTAGGGACTGTCAGCAACTCAGCATTGTTCCAAATCTATTTCTTTCTCCTTTTTTTGCCACACCACAAGGCTGGTGGGATCTTAGTTCCCCGACCAGGGATCAAACCCATGACCCCGACAGTGGAACCATGTAGTCCTAACCACTGGACTGACAGGGAATTCCCCCCAATATATTTCTTAATTATTACTGTGCCTGACTTCTACCATTAGGTTAGCTTAGCTTAGCTTGCTGCTGATGGAGAAACTGCTTGCTGCTTGATGTGTATCGAGATTGAGGATTCGTTTTTCTATAGACTTCACCCTTGTTCCTTATTCTACAGGACTAAGTGACCAAAGATTTATGGGTCAGATAACGTTCCAACCACAATCGAGACCTGACGGCTACTTGGAACCGCGTGATGGAGACAATCATCTCTGAAAATAGAAGACTGACCCCTCCCCTGCACGTAACCCTTTTCCCTCGTTTCCCAAGCAAAACCTGGGGGTTTGGGTCTTTGTGACATGAGTCTACCATCTCCCCAGGGTTGCTGGCTTCCTCAATAAGGCTAGCTTTCCTTTTACCCAACACTTGTCTTTCAGTACTGGACTCTTGAGCAAAGAGACTCTTGGGGAAGAGGCAGGGATTTCCAGGAGTTGGGCCACCGCCCACATTTTGGCCTTTTATGGTCAGCCTTGGAACTGTCATGGCGCCTGTGGGTGTGTTATTTAGCATATGCTAATATATTACAATGAGTGCATAATGAGCTCAAGGTCTACCGGCAGTCAAATCTTCCGCCATCTTGGGCCTGGTCAGCTCTAACCAGTTTTTTTTTTGTTTTTTTTTTAACATCTTTATTGGATTATAATTGCTCTACAATGTTGTGTTAGTTTCTGCTGTATAACAAAGTGAATCGGCTATACATATACATATATCCCCATATCCCCTCCCTCTTGCATCTCCCTCCCACCCCTCTAGGTGGTCACCAAGCACTGAGCTGATCTCTCTGTGCTCTGCAGCTGCTTCCCACTAGCTATTTATTTTATATTTGGTAGTGTATATAGAGAGAGTCCATGCTACTCTCTCACTTCGTCCCAGCTTACCCTTCCCCCTCCCCGTGACCTCAAGTCCATTCTCTACATCTGCGTCTTTATCTAACCAGTGTTTGTCGTCTCCAGTTTTTCTCAACCACTGTGTTATTCTTGAAAGGTTGTGCCCTGCCCCCGTCCCTCCTGTTTCAGTTCTCTTGTCACCCATCTCTGTCCATTGGATTTACACCGTGGCAAAATGAATTGGCAGCAGCATCTGAAGCCGTTTCAGCATCTGTGTCTACCTCTGTGAAGGCAACAGGTCCACAGGTGCTAAAGAAGAGCTGTTATTTGCTTCTACACCTGCATCTTGGGAGAATTAAACTTTAAATTACTTTTAGTGGGAGGTAGGTCCCCATCAAAGCAATGGTGGGATGCGATGCAGCCCATTTACTTATAGCTGGTAGCATTTTTACTCCACAGCAGCTCACTAATTCCTGCTGTGCTTCAACTCCCTGTGTGGCCTTTCAACTTGTTAAAAAGCTTCAAGTGTCACGCTGAGATTCAGAGAGAATGGGGAACTCGGCCTGAAGCTCTAGAAGCTGGATATGGGGAAGGCCAGTGCAGAGGAGAAAGCTAATCACCCAACCCCAGGAGTTGCACGGAGGCGTAAAGAAAGTACAGTACATTCTTAGTACACTTTGTGCTTCACAGTCCTCAACAATCCGGTGTGCTAAGTAGATAACAGCATTGGCAATATTAGTCTCACTTTATGGATGAACCAAAGAATCCCATCTGTGGACTTAAATGTCTTTTTCCACAGAGGCTGGGCAGGTCTGTGGCAGAACTGGCAGCAGGACACCACCCCTGCATTGACACTTCTTATTTAAAGGGGCTCTTGTGGAACTTTTAGGACTTGAATTAGGATCCCTGGAAATCACCTCCCCACTTTCAGGAGGGAACCAAGGCCCCGAGTCTGCATGGCTGGTGTGTTCAGCCTGCAGCCCACACAGAATCTCTGTGTACCCAAAGACTGGAACTCACTGAAAAGATCTGCATTCCCCACGGGTACAGAGGGCAAAGGAAGTCAAGTGTATGCACTAGACAGAATCTGGGCAACGTTTTGAGTTAGGAAGAAATGAGGGGGAGGGGAGGGCAGAGGTGCCTGAGTGGCCAGACATTTGCTATCGGGCTGGCGGCCCGCAGACTGTTCATTCAACAAGTATTTAATGAGTCTACTACGTTACCGGTCAGGGGCTAGGCTCTGGGGACACAGTGGTGAGAGGTGACCCCACTGCATAGTGGGGGGGATAAAGGACGATAATCAGTGATTGTAGTTGTGTGGCTGTGTCTGGGTGGGGAGCTGATTGGTGACCCTAGGACGGCCACTGGACACCTCTGCTGCTCGGTCACTGCTGACTGACAGATGCCACCCAGTATCTGGCCAGTGAGTACTGTGTTAGAGACCCATGGAGGGCCTGGGGATGGGAGACCCTGGAATGGGGGCCACCTCCTCCCTTATGGAGGGCACTGACAAACAAATGGTCTTGGTCTCAGGACGGTTCAGTATCGCCCTCTTGTTGTCAAACCCAAGTTTGTGTGCCAATGCACAAAGGGGCCAAACAGACCGAAACATGCATTGGGCACACGAACTTGGCTTCGACAACTCTGAGCTGTCCTGTGTTAAACACTGGGGCAAGAGAGACAGAATTGTGTGTGTTTAAAATATACAAGTAAGAACTTGCCTTAAAACCATCCAACCAACCAAGAATAGTCGAAACAAAAAAAACATCGTAATCAAAAGAGAAACTTCCAGTGTCTGTCTCAAATTCAAGGAAGAAAACACATTTGGAAGTAGGATAGTTTTAAAAAGCCAATTCGAACATTTCAGTGGTCGAGACCATTTAGAATTAAACCCCAACTGAATAGTTAATAAACAGAGCAGCCATTTCTGCAGCACAATGAGGAGGTTTTAAGGTCAAACCCTACTTTTATCATAGGATTCCTAGGGGCACGTTGTGTCTTACTTCTGTCATTTTCCCCTCAGGCCAGAAGATGGGGAAGAGCGGCAAGCCAGGCCGGGGAATTTCTCCAGCTGAGGAATGCGAGGCCTCTTATCCCACCAAGCTCAGCGCCCAACAGCTTCTGATAAAACTCAAGTAACACTGTCAGAAGTGGAGCCCTCGCCCGTTCATCAGGTATATGGCTTTCTGTTTTCACCATTTAACAAACAGCCACTGGAAACCTATTCTGTATTTGCTACAGACCTCTGTGTGGGGTTTAGAAGAATAGATTCTTGCTCTCAAAAATCTTCAAACTCAGTAGGGAAGACTGCTCAAACGAGCCATTTTAGAGCTATACTGTTACAGAAATTGGGTAAGAGGGACAGAGAAGGGCTTAAGAGGGGACTTCATTTGTGTATGTGTGTGCAGGGGGTGGGGACTGTATCATATGAATTTCTATGTAGACGTATCATAAACTGTCTTATCAGGAATCACTTGGTGTGTTTCTGTGTTTTGCAGTGAACTCCCTTATATGTATATCCTGGTGATTGCTTGGGAATATATCTAGCCGATAAACTTCTGGCACTGGAACTGCTTGGTTAAAGGGGGGACGTTTCCAAATTATTTTCCAAGAAGGCAGCACCGGTGTCCTGTCCCTCCCTTCTCCTCCCTTCCACACAGATCCTGCAGGTCCTTACCAGCTGGCTGCAGCAAGCATCTTAATTTTTGCCAATTCTATATGTGAAGATAGTATCCTGTTGTTGTTTGGATTTGCACTGTTATGTTTATTGGATGCTTGTATTTCTTTTTCTAGGGACTGGCAGGTGGTTCTTAGAGGGAACTTGAACTGGAGTTTCCCTCATTTTGTCAACACTGTGGTAAATTGCTGGTTTTCTTGTCTTTCACCAGCCCCTCCCCCTATGCCTTATCCCTCAGACTAGGAGATCCAGAAACCTGGTCTTCTGGAAATCTCGCTTCCCCAGCCTCTAGTGCAGTGTTTGCCTGTGCTGGTTTCCTTTTGGCTAAATCTTATACCGTCTGCCACATTTGTGGCTGACTCAGCATTACATTTCAGCCTCACTTTCTAAAAGGGAAGGTGAGGCGGGCGTGGACTAGGTCTTTGAGAAGCTCCAAAGGAAAACAAATTGCGCCTCCTAGCCTGAGCCAGGAAATACAACAAAGAATACTCCCTCCCCGCAACAGTAAAGGGGAAAAAAAGTCAATCCTAAGTACTCCAAGCAGTGCCAAATTCTGGGCACCTTATTCAAGAGAGTTCACCGTATACAAGATGAGATAGTCCTGATGTATTTACTGGAAACCGTGGTAGGGTAGGGGATTCTGATTTAGACTTTTAGACATGACTATAGTTTAGAATTCTCACCAAAATTTTTTTCCTTCCAATCTAATTCAACAAATATTTACTGACCAGCTATATGTGCTGAGCATATTGGGAGAGACAGTGATCTCCAAGATTGGGCTTCTGCTCCCTTTCCCCTTCCCCCTAGATAATATGAGCCCGGTAATCTATGCCAAGTGCCATTTTAGTGTTATGAAAAAACTGTTGATGGGGAAGGAGCAGTCACTTCCTGATCCCTGCTGACCAGGTCAAGGTCAGTGGCCCCTGACAGACAAATGGATGGGCAGACAGACTTCTTGGAGTGAGACTTGGGAAGGCAAGCTGGGGTCCCACTTGGTTTCACAAGACCTGGAGGATCTCATTTTAAAGTGCTTCTTAAGTGGATTTTGTATCTGATTGCATTCAGGCATTCTTCACAGCTCTTAATGGTTTTGAAATGGATGAAATGCAAGTGGAGGGATGAGGGAGGCCGAAGTGCAAAACCCAAGCTGTGTCAGAGATGGGTTAAGGTGCTCCAGGGAGAAGATTTCCTGTGTGCAAATGACCCTGGGCCCTTTGAAGTGCACCCCACTCTGGAAACTCTGGAAACCAGGTATTTACTTTAAGAAAGCTTCGTGGTGCGTGTGACTCAATGTTCCAACTCAGCCACTAGACTCAGAGTGGCTGTGAGAAAGCATTCAGTCCCCTGTGGGTATCTGGGTGAGCTTGTGTGTGGAACCCCTTTGGATGTGAGGCAAACATATACACCTCCCCCTGGAGAAGCTGGAGCTGTGGTCTTTGGACTGCGTTTCATGAGTTTACAAGCCCAGCTGGAACTGAATTGCGTAAAAAAGTGTTGAGCTCTAAGGAAGTGGCCAGGGTTGGTAATAATAAGGCTGTTAGGAGTTGGGCTGCTTCCAGCTGTAAGGGGACACTGGGATGTGAAGACTGCAGGGCACAATCCTATCTGCTGCCCCTTGGGAGCTCAGAAACTGGAAGGTCTTTCTGGACACACTTAGCCCAGCGATACAACAATCTGCACAGAGTGAGTTTAATGCAATAATAATTCCTTGCATGAACATGGTACCTTTTGTATTTTAAAATATTTCCTGGTTCACATCCCTGCCTGTGAATCAGAAACAACAACTCCTGTGGAGCATGCTGAAAATATCGACCCCTGGACCCCTGTCCCAGACTTACTGAGTCAGAACTTCTGAGGGGCAGAGGGGTCTATCCAGGCCATGCCAGTGAGAAGCCAGTCCTGGGTATCACTGCACCAGACTATGCTAGTTCTAGATCCTTGCCACTCACAATATGGTCTCTGGACCAGCAACTTCCACATCACCTGGAACTTGTTAGAGATACAGACTCTCAGCCCTTCTCTGGCCTCTTGAAGCCGACTCAGCATTTTAGTAAGGTCCTGGGTGGTTTGGGTGGAGGGTTGCCATGTAAAATACAGGCCACTCACTTATATTTAAATTTCAGAGAAACAACAAATAATTTTTTAGTATGACTCATGTAGTATTTGAGACACATATTAAAAAATTATTTGTTATTTATCTGAAATTCAAATGTAACTGAAAGTTATTTTCATTTGCTAAATTTCTCGATCCTGTTGAGTGCACATCATTATAGTCTGATGACTATGGCCTGTTCCTCCAATCAGCATCATAAAGCATCCCATTGTATTTTTTTTTAAATTTTATTTTTATTTATTTATTTTTGGCTGTGTTGGGTCTTCGTTGCTGCGCATGGGCTTTCTCTAGTTGCAGTGAGCGGGGGCCACTCTTTGTTGCGGTGTGCGGGCTTCTCATTGCGTTGGCTTCTCTTGTTGTGGAGCATGGGCTCTAGGCGCGTGGGCTTCAGTAGTTGTGGCTTACGGGCTCAGTAGTTGTGGCTTGCGGGCTCTAGAGCGCAGGCTCAGTAGTTGTGGCGCACGGGCTTAGTTGCTCCAAGGCATGTGGGATCTTCCCGAACCAGGGCTTGAACCCGTGTTCCCTGCATTGGCAGGTGGATTCTTAACCACTGCACCACCAGGGAAGCCCAATCCCATTGTATTCTGAATGCATTTGTGGGAAAAAATTTTTTCCACTTAAATATGATTAAGCTTTTGAATGTTTCTCTCTCTTATAAATTGAAATGGTATTCAAGTAGAATGTGAACTGAAACTGCTTTTTCAATTTATATTCTTTAGTTGAGGATACCAGAAAAAAAAGAAAACAAAATGCAAACTAAACATTAATTACTAACTAGGTAACTTACATTATTTATCAAAAGAGAAACATAATATGAAAATTCTATCCTAAGTAATAAAAAGCACATCTAACATTTTAGAGGTATGATTCAATATAGTCACAAAGATTAATTTGAGCCCCACTAACTTAGTATACAATTAAAAATGGTAATTTAATTAAAATGTCAACAAACAGAAAATGTTCCATTATGGAAATAGTCCTTCAGAAGTCAAACTATTTTGTAATTAGAGTTATTATGTATATATTAGACAAAAGGTGTTTTTCTGTTTTAGGGTGAAGGTGTATGAGGAACTGTTGCCGTGAAGGGGCACCAAGGGGTTGTGTAGGCACGATTGCTGCTTATTAACTGGCATATTGTCCCACTGTTGGATATCAGGAAAACACATTTGCCAAAATAGTAAAATCTCTAAAGAGAACCTAAACTCACATATGTTTTAGGAAATTAATTTCTTAAATTAAATAAAATTAAGAAAAAAATGTAAGGATGAAATCAAGACCTTGGACATCGGCTTCAAATACTGAAAAAAAAATTACATTTCCTTGGTCATATGGCTTTCTCATCCTGCTTTCAGTTTGGTTTCCAGCTTAGCGGGCTAAGAATATGTCACCCTTTGCCTTCTCTGACCTGTTTCTTTTTTAGCACACTTCAGGATGTCCAATGTTGAAAGGCCCCCGCCACCTGCAGGGAGGTGCAGATAATCCCGGGTTATATGGCTCAGATTGGCCGGCACATCGTTTACGCTGTGACAAGCCCTCCCCGCCCAAGTCTGTTTTGTCTCACGCTGGGCTGAGTCACATAGAATAGATAGATAGTTTATCAGCACATGTCCTACAGATCATATTATCAGCCTACAAACATAGCCCATTAGCGCACAAGCCGGGAAGCTGGGGCAGTTGGAGCGCTTCTGGCCCCAGTGTGTCGCTGCTGCGGAGTAAACAGGCTCGGATTCCACTCGGCAGGCACCGGCAGGGGCTCAGGGCTGCAGCCCATTCACGGGTAGGTGGGCGTGGGGGGTGAGTGCGCGGCTGCTCCTGAAACTGGGGGATTGTGGGGAAGGCGAGGGTAGGGGCATGGGGCACCTGTGGAGGGGGCGGGGGACAGTGCTTCCTTGTTTATGTCTGTCCCTGCTGTGCTGAGGCTTGACAGGGGTGAACCTCCCAAACGAACACGGATTGAGGATTATGCAGGGGATGGAATTGAATGCGGAAGGAGAGCCTGTGAGCGGGCAGGTCTAGGTAGCCGGGCTGCTGCTGTGGCCGGGTCTCCACACTCCGGCTCTTGTTAGTGGGTTACTCTCAGCATCACCCTTGTTCCCGAGGCTGAGCTCAAAACTTTCTGGTCCACAGTGCTGTCCAGGGGTGATAAATCAACTCTGGTTGTGCTTCTTCAGTGCCCTGAAAGGGATGATTGACATCTGGCCGGGGAAGTCTGTCCTCCAGGAGAGACGTGGGGGTGAGAGTGGGAAAGTGATTAGAACCCGGAAGAGAATTGTCTGGTTTTGTAAGCAGTTTGACTGTGCTGGTGGCTCTTCTTTTATACATACATACATACATATATATATATTTTTTTTTTGGGGGGGTGGGGCTACGTTGGGTCTTCGTTGCTGCGCACGGGCTTTCTCTAGTTGCCATGAGCAGGTGCTACTCTTTTTTGCTGTGCACGGGCTTCTCATTGCGGTGGTTTCTCTTTGTTGCAGAGCACAGGCTCTAGACACGCGGGCTTCAGTAGTTGTGGTTCGTGGGCTCTAGAGCGCAGGCTCAGTAATTGTGGCGCACGGGCTTAGTTGCTCTGCCGCAGGCGGGATCTTCCCGGACCAGGGCTTGAATCCGTGTCCCCTGCATTGGCAGGTGGATTCTTAACCACTGCGTGGCGGCTCTTCTGATGGACCAAATCCTCTCCCATAACTTAGGAGCTGGGTGTTCTCCCATAGAACCTCTGTAACCATACCTGATAGAGAAAAATCCCCAGATGCTCATGTACCTTTTGTTCTGATCTTATATATAACTGGGAACAATGTCTGTCTTAATTTCTTTTTTTTCTTTAAATAACTGACATTTTTTGAGGTTTACTAGGTGCCAGGTACTGTCTTAAGCACGTGACACAAATTATCACGCGTGATCCTTCCACTAATCCTATGAGCTCAGTGCTTCTGTCGCACCATGTCCAGATGAGAACACCGAGGTTCAGAGAGGTTAGGTAGCCGTCTCAGGGACATGCAGCAGTAGGCGGGGGAGGCAGGACTCCAGCCCTGAGACTGTCCTGACCCTGAGACTGTCCTCTTAATCCTGTCTGGAGCCTCTGCCTCCCTTGGCCAGATTTTCTAGTTTAACAAATTACCGTAAAATAATGTGTGTCCCCAGGGGAACACTGATCAGGTGACATAAAATGTAATTTAATTTAGAATTTGGCAGAAATATTGTGACTACTGTGACTGACCTCACTTGAATATTTACCCTCTATTTCCCCTACTGTTTCTATCAGAAATCTCACTCTGTTCCAACTCTGGGGTCCAGGCAGTGGCCTTATGTGAGGATAGAAAGGAATTTGTGGGCCATTAAAGCCCCTGGTCTGTCATATTATTGCCTCCACTGTACCTTGGTGTCACCAGAAGTTCCCATTGGTTACAGTCATTCCCCTGGATCCAGCAAGGCTGGTGATAGGTGTCTTCTGCACCTGGTGGTACACCTGGAAAATGCTGTGGAAGGCCTGGAGCTGGTCAGTCCAAAGGGAAGACGGATCTGGGGGGCTCTAAGGGGCAGGTGGGGAGGAGGGGAGCCAGGCCTCTCTCCCCATGGCTGGTCCAGGTGAACCCCGGCACCAGCTCCATGCCCTTCTCCCCTCACCCCCTCTGCTGCTGTCCCCCTCCCAGCCTCGCAGAGGGAGAACCAAGGATGGCTTGGCACCTGTATTGTGGACTTTGTTGAGTCTCCTCCCAGACTCTCCCAGGGCCTTCACACCTCAAATTCTCTGAGATATAAGCCCTGTACCCCACCCCCGCCCTCTTCCAGCCCAGCCTGTCATTTGACAAGAAGTGAGAGGACTAGGTGACCCGAAAGTCCCCCCTCCCACCTGGAACCCTGGCATATGATTCTAAGTGGAGACTAGTGTTCTGCTGCCAAAGGATGTGTTTTTCCAGTCATGTCCTCTGGCTCGGGATCACA
Organism: Monodon monoceros; assembly: GCF_005190385.1. NCBI lineage: Eukaryota > Metazoa > Chordata > Mammalia > Artiodactyla > Monodontidae > Monodon > Monodon monoceros. The sequence goes on along the minus strand of NW_021703780.1, from coordinate 61,939,965 downwards.
GATGGTTCTGTAAAGTGATTCTGATATACCTGGCTTGGGGAGGGAGCATGGAAAACTATTCGATCAAACCCAGAAGAATGGTCCTTTCGCCTTCCTCACAGTCCCTGCAGGACTCTCCCTGACCCCCTACTCCCACCCCCCATCACGCACTGGAGGGCATCTCTCCTCTTCTGGCTTGCACAGCAGCTCCTTCAGTCTCTGTTGTCGAATCCACATGCTGCATTGAAATGTATCCCTTTAAACATCTGTTCGCCCCTCCAGATTGAGAGCTCAGAGGCAAGGACATTCATCTTTCTGCATTTAATGAGTGTCCCCAGATGTCAGTTCTTTAGGGTTCCTGGGAATCAAAGAACAGAAATACATACCAAGTAAACTGGCTCCATACCCAGGATTTCTGGGTTGAGACTCAGAAGTGGGAGCCTGGCGTCTGTTACTGAGTGACCTAGTGTCAGTGGCTGACTTGAGGGGCCAGGCTCTGAGCCCAAGTCAGGGGCCCCTCAGGTGGTTGCTCCCATCAGGAAACCATGGTTCCGTCCATGGACAGATAAAGTATAATTAAACAAATGGTCAAATGATTCAACTTGTATTATGTGCTGTGAGGTAAGTAAGCAACAGTCTGAGAGAGAGAGTAGCAGGAGGCTGCACCTTAGATGAAGAGGCAGGGGAGGCCACGCTGAGGAGGGAACGCAGAAGTTGAATTCAGGGGTGTCAGGGTGGGGAGAGTCGTGTGAATGGGGGGAACGTCTAGGCAGAGGGAGCAGCGTTTGCAGGGTCTGAGGTGGGAAGAAGCAGGTGGTGGACGGGCTCGGAGGAGGAGAGCAGTGGGGGTGAGTGGGAGGGGCTGTCTGAGGGCAGGTCGTGCCAGGGTCTTACTGGGCCCTGTGAGGGGCTGGGATCTCCCTCTCATTCCAAATGGAAGTCTCTGGAGGACTTGGGCCAGGTGGCAGCATGATCCAGTTCTCTTTGGTGATGGTGATGCTCACCGTCGTGTAGCAAATGGATTGGATGTGGGTGAGTGGGAAGTCAGGAGACCAGCTGAGAGGCTTTTGCACAACTGAGGCCAGATGTGGCAGAAATTGGTGGTGAGAAACACATGCCCCTACAGAATAAATTAGATGTGTGAATGAGTGTGTGTGTGTGTGTGTGTGTGTGTGTGTGTGTGTGTGTGCGCATGTCCATATATTGGGTGGTCAGGGTGAGGAAACAGAAAGCATAAAGGAGTGACCTCCAGATAAATATGGAGTCATTGTCGAGATGGGGAATTAAGGCAGACAGGGATGGATAGATTCTAAATGAGTAAGTTTGGAGGGAATCATGTTTCTTTTGAGATATGCGTGAGATATCCAAGTGGGTATGTCAAGGAAGCAGCTGGATATAGACACCAGATGTCACTGTAAATTAAGACTGAGTTTTATAAGTGCCTCTTATTTTACTGTTCACTTTATTAGTTATTTATTGCTGCATAAAAATTACCCCAGCACTTAACATCTTCAAATGATAAACACTTGTTATCCCACAGCTTCTAAGGGTCAGAAACCTGGTTTCTGGCTCAGGTTCTGGCTCAGGGTCTTTCATGAGGTCTAGATTTTGGCCAGGGCTACAGTCATCTGAAGGCTTGACCGGGGCCTTAAGATCTGCTGTTAAGACAGCGTCCACCCACACGGCTGTTGGCAGGAGGCCGCAGTTTCTCTCCACAGGAAGCTTCTCCATAGAGCTGCTTGAGCATCCTCAGGACATGGTGCCTGGCTTTCCCCAGAGTGAGTAATCCGAGAGAGAGAGCAATACCTTATGGGACTGAGTCTCAGAAGTCACACACCATCACTTTCACCACATTATATTCATTAGAAGTGAGTCACTAAGTCCAGCCCAAGCTCAAGGAGAAAGGAATTAAGCTCTACCTTTTTAGAGGGAAGAATGTCAAAGAATTTGTGCATATAATTTAAAGCCATCACATCCACTAAAGCTTTTTTTCCAGGAAAAAAAAGGCATTTTCGGGAGCAGAGGAGAGGCAGATTCAGGGACAGATGCAGTTGCCACTCACTTAGCACCTTGGGGGAATGAAAGCTGCGGCCATTTATTGTTCACGAAAGCTGGGATTAGCAAATGATCACTCTCAGGCCTGGCACTGCCAGAGCAGGCTAGCACCGTGAGCCATGGAGACCAAACTGGAGTAACCCCCTCCGTCCCCATTCCCCCAGACTCTCAGCACCTGTCTACCTGGCCAGCTGTATCTCACTGCTGCCCAAGGCCCGCACTGGTTGCCATTCACACATTGGAGACTCTACTGTTGGGAACTGTCAGGCACCAAGCAGTCGAATCTCTGTGCAAGAGCTTGAGGTGAGTGGGAGGAGAGGACACACAGGCACCTGGGTGTCACTGGGGCAGAGAGCGAAGCTGACTGTAGCAGGTCCCCCCTCGCCTGCTCCGTGCTCATGGCCTGCCAGGCCTTTCCCTCTTGGGCCAGTCGCTCTTGTCCTGAGAATGTCTCCAGTAGGCGGCAACTGGGCAGAAGCATGGACGCAGGGTCAGTGCTCAGGCAGGCCCAACCCAGGCAAGCAGAGAGGCCAAGAGTTTTCTCTTTTGTTATGTAAGTATTGTACTTACATAAAATATTTACTATCTTGCCCTTTACTAAAAAAGTTTGCTGACCCTTGCGATAAAGCAAACACTTTTTCCAGGAAAAAAGTTTTTTTTTTCCTCTGTGAATCCAACCTTTGAGAGTCTCTGTTGACATTTCATTCAGAATTTGAAACACTCGGCACTGGAGGGGAATGAACCTGACCACACTCTGTGCCAGTGTCCTTTCTGTTGCAGTGAGGGACACCGCGGTTCCCTCCTTTCTCATAGCCCCAAGTGTTTTCTTCTCTGGAAGATGCTCTGTGGCTATGGGCAGTACAGCCAAATCTAGGGAGGCTTGTTCTCGTGATTCTGCACTCACCATGGGAAGCCAGATCTCTAGCAAAGAACTAGAATGAGAGTCCTGGAACCATGCATATTTGCTGTCAGGTTCAGTGCGGGCCCAGGCTAAAGCTCTGCGTTCTTATGCTGCCTCAGAAGAGTCTCCTTGGTTGTAAACGTTTTCTCTGAGAGGTTATTGTTTTATTTGTGTTGAGGGCTTCCAGACTGGATCCTGGAGAGGGTAATTCTTCTCTCTTCTGCTTTGGTATAGCATACCATGGTGATATTTCTATAGCTCTGCAGAAAGTTAATGCTTAGAAAATTACATCTTATGTACTTGCCTGAAAGACTGGGTTGAATGGAGTTCATGCTATGAAGAAGAGATTAGCTTTGTGAATTTGCCAGGGGAATCTCCTTCCCCCAAGCTGCTAAGTGACTGGCATCTGCATCTGTCCCTGAATCTGTCTCCTCTCTGCTCCCCAAAGGGGCATTTTTTCCTGGATGGAATGACTCATGGGCTCTTGTCATAAAACCACTCTCCCAATCTCAGCACCCGCCCATGGGGCTACTACCTCCTGGGTTAAGGTCCATCCCGTCCAGTTGTCTAGGGAGGCCTGGACTCAGCCCTGTCCTGCACAGGATGCCAGCAGCTGGGCTGGACCCGGGATTTAGGAGCTGGCATGTCTTACCTTCGCAGGATCTCTGGAGGTTACAATGTAGATCCCCAGCATACATGGTCATCACTTACCATTCTTAGAGTCTCTAGTTTTCATTACACACATTTGTAAATAGAACATCTGATAGGCAAAACCCTGATTTAAATCCTAGCACTTTCAAAGCCCCCTTAGTTGAAGGATAGTACCTCTTTCTCTGCTTGGCAAAAACACAGAGAAAATAGTGAACGTGGTTAGATGACAGACAGGATAGACTCTTTTCCACCAAAATACTGAGACTAATGTTGGTTTACAAATATTTAAAAATAGAACACAAAGGCATCAAGAATAGACCATTTCTCTAATATAGGGACTTGAATTATATTTCTCTAAATTAATGCATAGAAATTATCGTACATATTAATGTACAGATCTGGTTACTCTTCAAGGATTTATTGGCCTGAGAAAATAAAGGAAACTCCACAAAAGAATCAGAGCCATGACTGGCTGATCTAGAACACACACACCCTGGACAGCAGGTGGGTCTTCCAGCTTCAGGTACCCTTGGATGACTGACTGTCCACACTGCTCAAAAGCAGTTCATTTTACTTTGGCTTTTTGGTTTGCTTTTATGTGTAGACTTGGATTATGTGCAGAGATTTCCTCAAAGGAGCTAGGCTGCTTAATTCTTTCTCTTTAAAAAAATTTAGACCTTAAGACCTTTGCAGCTTAGGTGCTCCTGAGCTGAAGGTAACAGAGTAAGGAAGGTGGTAAAAGAAAAAATAAATGCAGAGATTTATGGTTTGGGGTAAGATGGAGTAGGCACACTTCACCTTGTCTCTCCCACTAAATGTAGCTATAAAACCTGGACTTATTACACAGAACAGCAATGTGAAGACCCTGAAAAGTAAACAGTTGCAAGAGAAGAAGGGAAGGACACCCTAATTCAAAGTAGAACAGAACCTGTGGTCTGTTTCCCATTTTTCCCCTCCAGTATTCCCCAGCCTGGACTCAAGGCAGCCTGAAACCCAGAATTGAGCACAAAGCACCTAATTTTGTTCCAGGAGTGAGAAACAGGCTCCTAATGCTCAGGGCGTGGGGGTAAATCCCTGTCTTTTTTCTTTGCTCCACCCTCTAATGCCTTAGGCCCCCGTGGGATTGTGTAGTAATAGCAGCAGCGAGGGGCAACGGAGAGAAGGTTGGTAATGGAGGACCTCAGTCACCCGTCCTTTGGGATAAGGGATCCTTCCTTTCTGAGCAGAGGAGCTGTGGTCCCCAGAGGGTGGAGGAAACTCTCATTGCTTTTTTCCTTGCACTGTCCTCCCACTGTGTGGCCCAACACAGTGCAGTTGTAGGACATGCACAGCAAAGCAGGGTAGCTAAAGCGCCAGGTCTCTGGCCAGAGGACTGAAAAGCAAGCCCCAGGAATCTAGAAGGACCAGAGAGATCACCGAGAGGGAGAAGCTCTGGAGAACAACCCCAAAAGGTTGCTTATGAGCTCCTGGGCTCTTTCCCAAGCTGCACCTGCATGGATCTGACCCTAAGCAGCGTTGGCAGTCTGTTAGAACCCCTGTCCCAGATGGCCACTGGGTGGCGCCCACAGAACAGCTGAAGAGCACTGCAAAGTCAGAAGACTGATCTGACGTGGGAATCACAACCTCAGAGGGCAGGTTGGAATGTGGGGTCTGAACCCAACCAAATTGATCACTTAGTGTGTTAGTTATCAACTTATTGCCTCTCAACCTGGAATGCACTCTTCAGTGTGCGTATTCTGTGACATATAATGGAATTCCTTTAAGTATTCGTCCTTTGAAGTGAACACCATTGTTAACCTTTCTCAGTAAAGGACACTGGAGTGACAGTGTAGTAGGAAGAGGTTTCCTGCGTTTCCCAGGGGAGGATCAGCATTGTGGGACATCTGCTGGAGCCTGCCCCAGTCATGGGCACAGAATATGGTCCCTTTGCAACCTGGCAGCCTTGGCTAGCAATAACTTTCTGCAGCTCTCTTGACACAGAAAACAGAGCCTTGTGTGGCCCATTTGCTCTGTGGGCCTCCTGCCCTCCTTCAGAAGGAAAATGGAGAATTTGCCAGCAGACCTCCTTTAAAAGAATTGTTAAGGGAAGTTTTTTAGACAGAAAGCAAATGATACCAGAGGGGAACTTGGAACAATAAGAATGAAGGAAGAACAACAGATACGGTAAATATCAGGGTAGATATGACAGGCTAGCTTCCTCCTCATGAGTTCTTTGAAATAAGTTTGATGATCTGAAGCCAAGAAATCTAACTCTGACTGATATAATACATAGCACAACTACAACATAAAGGTGAGAGCATAAGGGGATCTATATGGCAATAAGGTTTCTTTTTTATTTTAATAAATTTATTTATTTTATTTATTTATTTTTGGCTGAGTTGGGTCTTTGTTGCTGCTCGTGGGCTTTCTCTAGTTACGGCGAGTGGGAGCTACTCTTCTTTGCGTTGCGTGGGCCTCTCACTGCAGTGGCTGCTCTTGTTGCGGAGCACGGGCTCTAGACATGCGGGCTTCAGTAACTGTAGCACTCGGGCTCAGTAGTTGCGGCTCACGGGCTCTAGAGCACAGGCTCAGTAGTTGTGGCGCACGGGCTTAGTTGCTCCGCGGCATGTGGGATCTTCCTGGACCAGGGCTCGAACCCACGTCCCCTGCATTGGTAGGAGGGCTCTCAACCACTGCGCCACCAGGGAAGCCCAGGTAATAAGCTTTCTATATCTCACTTGAAGTGGTTAATTAAAATACTGTTTCTAAGTAGACCACGATAAGTTAAGCATGTATGTTATACTCCCTAGGGCAACCGTGAAAAAGAGAAGACAAAGAAGCATAGTCAAAAACACAATAGAGAAAATAAGATGGAATAGTAAAAAATGTTCAGATAACAGAAAAGAAGGCAGGAAAATATAAAAGAGGAAAACAAAAGAGGGCTCAAACAGAAAATGAATAATAAAATGATAGACCTGAATGTAAATATATCCTTAATTGTACTAAATGTAAATTGCCTAACCATACCAATTAAAAGACAGAAATTGTCCAAATGAGTTAACTAAGCGAATCAACAAGATTCTGTCTATAAAATCTCATATAGATTATAACCATATATTTAGGTTAAAAGTAAAAGGATAGAATCAAGAAAGTGAAAAGACAGCTCACAAGATGGGAAGAAATTTTTGCAAATCATATATCTGGCAAAGGACCAGTATCTAGACTATATAAAGAACTATTACAACTCAACACTAAAAAGACAAATAGCCCAATTAAAAAATGGGCAAAGAATCTGAATAGACATTTCTCCCAAGAAGGTATACACATAAAAAGGTGCTCAACACATAAAGCACATAAAAAGATGCTCAACATCATTAGCTATCAGGGAAATGCTAACAAAAGACAACCTTCACACTCACTGGGTTGGCTACAATACAAAGAGAGATGATAACGAGTGTCAGCGGGGATGTGGAGTTACTGGAACCCTCATACGCTGTAGGTGAGAATGTAAAATGGTGCAGCTGCTTTGTACAACAGTCTGGCAGTTCCTGAAAAGGTTAAACATAGAGTTAACATATGACCCTCCAATTCTACTCATATGTATTTACCCAAGAGAATCAAAAACTTATGTCCACACAAAACTTGCACCATTTGCATCTTTGTCAAAAATCCCCTTTAGGTAAAAGAGTTTTAAGGGAGACAAAAGACAGTCCCAGATGTCAGAAATTAAAGGAAAGAGGGAAATCAACTGGGGTCAGTGTTTTCAGCTCTTCAGACTAAACTTATTGACCTCAAATGTTCAGCTGCATAAACATAAGGCAGTTCTGCCACTCACATTGGCAAGCCATTTGTGGAGAGCACAACCTTGAGTCAGAAGATTTAAATATTTGGTTTTGTATCCCCACTGACTGCTATTTAGAAGTGTCTGGAATTGGAACAGAGAATATTCAACAGCCTTACTGTTTGTCAACTGACACTCCGTGTATCTGTGCACATCAGGAAATGGCTTTAGCCAGATTTTGATGCTGTAGGTAGGGGAAGTTTAAAACAATATATAGAAACTTATTTTACTTCGATAAGGGAGACAAGTATAGCTTAGTGGAATGAATGTTGAAATGCACTTTTATGTCCTGATAATTTTTTTTTTTTTGCAGTGAGCAAATAATGACTTACGAATAGTAAATATGAGGTGGGAAAATGAAGAGAGAAAGTTCACTGAGTGGGCTGAGAGTGAAGCAACCTGGATGCAAATCTTTTACTCACTTTCATTCATTCATTTACTCACTTAGTCTTTCAACAAATATTTATGGAGGGTCCACTATGTGCCACACACTGTGCTAGTTCTCACTAAGAGGTGATGACCAAGATGTACCTGAGTCTGACTTTCCTTGTGTTTGAGAAACCACATAAACAGAGATCAGCAGCTGTGAGGGTTCATGTCGCAGGGGAAACCTACAGGACAAGTGCCCAGGCTGTGTGGTCAGTCCCAGGAGGAAAAGTGCTCGGTGGGGTTTGGTACAATGCTTGGTGCCCTTAATGGTGGCTGGTGTTTAGCCTCAGATAACTGGTGTGTGTGTGTGTGTGTGTGTGTGTGTGTGTGTGTGTGTATCTTCTAAATAACTAATCAAACTTACCTCTGAGTATGTTACAACCTACTGAGAAGATCAGATGCCAGTAAATTCGATAGAATGTGGAACCACAAAGCTTGAGGAATGCCCAGGGGGCTTTGGGAACCCACGTGTCAGCTGAGGGGTAGAGAGACAAGTGTGACATTCTAGAGGAGAGGACCCCAGTTGAGTGCTGAACTCTGACTTACAAACAAGAGTACTCTCAGACCCTAAGAACATTAGCAACTGCCATCCTGGAAGAAACAAGGCATTTCATCATTATTGATGAAATTGATTCACTCATATTTTATTTTAAAGTTCAAGTTAAAACTTTTCTTCTGTGTGTGTATGAAGCTGACATATATATATATATATATATATATAATTTTTTTTTTAAATAGGTAACTTCATGCTCTTAAAATGGGGCATAAAGTGGTCGTATTCGACATCTCTGTCATCAGAGCCTTGTGGGAAACTCGTGTCAAGAAGCACAAAGCCTGGCAGAAGCAGGAGGCAGAAAGGCTCGAGAAAAGCGCATTGGAAAAGTATGTGTTCTCTGTACTTGCTCTGTAGCTCTCTAGCGAATAAGACGGGCTGCATTTGTGTTGTGGAGGGGGATGCCTTTCCTCCGAGATTTCTTCCTGTCCGTAACACTTGCTCACTGGACTTCAGAATCTTCACGCTGTTGCCTACAATGAACATTTGATTCCTGTAACAGTAACACTCATAGCTATAAGGACCCACATACATTCCAGGTACTGTGCTAGGCATGGAAAAGACAGCAATGACACGACAAATCCCTCTACAGGAAATTCTGAAAGACCACCTAGCCGCCCTCAGCAGGCTGATGCTGTCCACCCACGTGACAACATGAGGCTGCTCTATGTCCTGCACTCACCTCTCACCCGTTGAGCTGAATGTTAGATAAGATTCATTGTGTTGATGCAATTTTTACTTGGATTGGAATGATGTGGTTTGACTACTGTCATACACTCATGAAGTATGAGTAAAAGAGAGTTATTGTGTGTATGAAAACTAAGTTGAGGGCTTCGGAAAAACTATGTGTGTGATCAATATGAACCACCCAATTGAGTTAACACTGTACAAGACGGATAAAAGTACAATGAGCTAGAAAGGTTGCACATTCAGATGGCTTTGCACGTCTGTAATTTTTATGCCCTGTGAGGAAACCCAAACTGGAGGTCTTGGATCATGTGTTATGGGTGTGGTTTATATAAGAAAGGCAGAGTGGGATTCTAATTGGCAGACCCATTCTCAAAGGCGGTCCATGACCCTACATCAAATTGGCAAATTGTGACATGTCTATGCTTTAGGTTAAAAACAAAATGTGTAGGATATGAATGTCTCTTTATTCTTGGTTCTTCACTTCTATAAACTATTTCGATCAAACAAATACCTATTCTGATCATGCTTGATAATTAAGCTGCTACTGTAAGCATCACAGCTGTTCCAGGTGGTTATAATTATCCCCAGTCTGAAGACGAAGTTAGGACCTAAGTAACTTGCCCAAATTGACAGGGCTGGTAAATGCAGGATTTGGCCAAACCTTTCCCCCTATATAATGCTGTAATCACAGATAGCTGGACTGTCTTTTCACTTGCCACTAATATGAGATTATCCACTATGACATGAATCTTAAATTTAAGAATTGGAACCCTCAGACCAGGCAACACCCATGGCAGAGGATCTTAGGGATCTACATGAGCACGAGTTACACAAGGTCCCAGCGCCCTATGAGCCCAAAGTGGTTCTCAGCCCTGCTCCAGCTTCCTCCCACCCCCAGCATCTGGGGTTACTCTAGGGTGGGACAGCTTGCTGAATGGGGACCCAAGCCCTGGGAGGTTTATGGAGGTGTCTGTAGCTGAGGTAACCGCCTGTGGGTTCTGGGAACAGCAGCCACCTGCAGGAGCTTCGCTCTGAGAACTGTGCCCTGGAAGCCACTTTGCAGTCACGTTTGACTCTTGATCTCTGTCTTCCATCGTGGTGCCAAATGGCTTTGTGTCCACATTCACACGTCTCATGTACACAGGGTTGGTCCTGCATTAGGCTCAGTGCCATAGGGCTTGTGCTGTGCCTTATCTTAACCTAAGACAGAAAACTTCTTGGGAATTTGTTAGGATTTTCTAGCTCAAGATAAGAAAAACAGCCACCAAACTGGCTGGGTGGTGAGGAGGAACTGGGAGGGTGGCTGGAGGAATGTGATGTTCAGGAAGAAGCATTAATTTCCCAGGACCTGCAAACATGAATGTAGTGAATTTACCTTTTTCTGGCAGGTATTTTTGAAGTTTCATATTATAATTTATACTGTTGTTGTTAGGACTATTTGAAGGTTACCCTTTAGTTTCTCAAAATTTGTTTCCTGTGGGAAAGTTAATATATACATATATATATGTATTTTTTTTAATTAATTAATTTATTCGGTTGCACCGGGTCTTAGTCGTGGCAGGTGGGCTCCTTAGTCGTGGCATGTGAACTCTTAGTTGAAGCATGCATGTGGGATCTAGTTCCCTGACCAGGGATCGAAACTGGGCCCCCTGCATTGGGACCATGGAGTCTTAACCACTGGACCACCAGGGAAGTCCTGAAAGTTAATGTACTGATGAATGCTTTGTATAAAAGGCAGTTATCTGGTTAATTTAAATGTACGGAACCAGGCAAAACCGTTTAGCTTGTTCTGTTACCTCACTTCATGGTATTTCATTTTGTAATACTGTATTTGTTCCATGAGGTATATACCAACACTTAAAAGTTATGAGTACGGAACATCACTCTACTTGAATGAAACTCAGTCATTTAGATGGAGAGATAGAGATGCTTTTGTTAGGCTCTAAGTGAGGAATTTTTCATCCAGTGAGCCTATTTGCCATCTAGACTAAGATTGTGGGCTCATTTCCTAAGGAAAGAGTATTTTATTTGCACACTTACTGATTTAATGAATAGAGCTCTAATGGCATTGTTTTGTATGTTTATCTTGTATTTGAAATACTACTAAAATTGACTTAAGGGGACAATTATTCAATTATATGGGTGATAAAATATAAAGACAATGACATTTTATTTATGTTAATTACTCTCAAGGAAGAGAATGGATTTGTAAAAATAGTTTATATTCTCATTGTGACTTTCTCCAGGTTTCAAAGGGACTAAGACATCAAACATTTAAAACAGAAATCCAAAAAAGATTTGGTATTTATTTTTAAGTAGCGCATCTAATTTCCTTTTTCCCTCCACTTACGTTGGCTGTACCAAGATATGTGAAATAGTTACATCAATTTGTAATTTGTGATATAGGAAAGATGTGTTGAGTAGGGCTTAACCGGTATCATTTCATTACCTTGCTAGACTCTACCTTCAGGTTCAGTCTAAGAAATGAAGAAAGAAAATTTAGAGACATTAATCTGAAAAGTGCTCACTGAATACAAGAACTCGCTGCAGCTGTGCTGCTGGCTGTGAAAATTCTGGAAGGATTTCTTTTATTATTTCAATCAGTGCCTTGGATCTAGGGTCTGCCCTGTATCCCTGACTGCTACAGTCAGAACTAGAGCTACAGGTAGATATTTAAACTTATTTTTATCATATGGTATTAAAAATATTTAAATTACACAGAAGAGCTAATAATGAAAAGCAAATCACCCCAAGCCCCTGCTAGTATTTCCCAGAGGAGCTCACTTCTAACTCTTCCAGCACTTTCTCCTGGTATTAAATTCCTATTTCTCCATGTGCTGGTATTTTAAAATTTATCTGTTTTATTACATTATTTGTAGATTTCATGTGTAGATCCTGAAGCCCCAGGTAGTTGATTACCCAGTGCTTTTCCCCAGCTCAGCAACCTGTGACTAGGACCTGGGTAGGGTAGTAGCTGTGCTAGCCAATGCCGTCAGCAAGATAGTTTTTTTCAAGCGCTCCTGTTCTCCTAGATTAATAGCAAGCACGAAACTCCACTGATACCTGAAGTGGTGTCTGAAGAGCAAAAAGTCTGATTAAGGGGGAAACATTTGCACATAGTCCTGCGGAACCAGCCCTGCAGAAATCTGGGATCAAGAACTCCAGGTAGACATAACAGCAAGTGCAAATACCCTGAGGCAGGGGTTTGCCTGGGTGGTTCAGGGAAGAACCAGGAGGCTAGAGTGACTGGGCCAGAAAAAGTAAGTGAGGGTGCAGTAGTGGATGAGGTCAGACAGGCAAGGGGAGCGCACAGATCCGCAGGGCCTTGTAGGCCATAGTGAGACATTTGCTTTTATTGGGTGAAATGAGAAACCAATGAGAGGTATGGGCAGAGGCATGACATGGTGTGACTGACACTGTCACAAGCTCACTCAAAATGCTGGATGAGTTTAGACTGTAGGGAGGCAAGAGTGGTGCCTACATGAAGATGCTGGTGACTTGGACCAGGATGGGAGCAGTGAAGGTGGTGAGAAATGGTCAGATTCTGGTAGAAATGACCCTATTTGTTGATGGATTTGATGTGAGATATGAAAGAAAGCACAGAGTCAAAGATGACCCTGAGGTTTTTGACCAGAGCAACTGGCAGGCTTTTTCTAAGACAGAGGAAAAAGCAAGTTTTACAGGTGAAGATCAGGAGTTTGGGTTGGAACATGTAAATTCGGGGGATGCCTTTTAGATATTCAGGTGGAGATGCTGGGAGGCAAGGAGGCTGGATTCATTGAGGACGTCTTGGCTGGAGATATATAATTGCGCGTCATCAGCATATAGATGTATTTAACACCGAGAGACAAGAATGTCTGTAGACAAGAATGATTTGTATTGCTATCAATTTTCTACAAGTTAACTTCAATCTCTGCCGAGTTGTAAAATAGCTTAGTCAATGACAAAGGTGCATACCCCTATAGGATCAGATAAAATCCACCAAGTCTCCAGTATTCCAGAAAAAGGATATCCACCAGTCTCTTGCTTTTATCAGCCTTACATTTCTTCTTACAATTGACAGTGCCTGGTAGTCCAGGCCAGGACTTTCCATGTGCCCAGTGCTCAAAGATGTTTCTGCCCCAGACTCTTTCCTCTGTTCCTGCCCCTCCTGACCACTTGGCTCCTGGGCTTTCCTGCGACAACAGAGCCACTGTGATTCTAGTGCACTTTTCCTTCGGGTACCACCTGAGAGTTTCCATACTAGGACTGACCCTCTACTACAGGGTTTTTTGTTTTGTTTTGTTTTATTCAGCGTTTGTATTGCTTCAGGCCCTGTAGAGACCAGGGCTGCATCAGCAGCCTGTTTCTAAAAGAGCCCTCTTTTAGAAGCCTGGGATACTGCCTGTCACCAAGTCCCTGAGTTGGGCTGAGTAGGGCCCAGATGCCTTCCTGAGTGTGGAATGCACCAAGTTCCTATCCAAGGCAGGCTACCTTATTTTGAGACAATGTCTCTGTGTGATAGATTTGAAGGAAAACCACAACAAACCTTGTTTTTGTACCACATAGAATGTTAACCTGTTAAAGGCTCCAAGCAGATATCAAATCTCTACATGGAGAAAGGCCCCCAGGTGCAAAACGCTGTTCTAATGACGGCGTGAGTATCTGGAGGGCAGCAAGACGTAGTCCATCATGATGGAGCTTATGACCAAGCTGGGGGGATAAGACAACTATAAAATAATATGTCAGAGAAGTAGCAACAAGAAGGTGCTGGGAGTGATGGGGAGGCTGAGGAGTCCTGGGCCAGCTCCAGTGTCAGATTGGAACTGGAGTTTATGAATAACAGGTACATCTGCAGGAGTGAAGTTTCCCAAGGTGGCTGATGGATGACCTTCTAAAGTCGAATTTTATAAACTGGGGCTGCCTGTTTATTTCTATCCATATGCTCCTGAAAGATCATCAGATTCCTGTGGCCTTGCTTTTTTTTTTTTTTTTTTTTTTGCGGTACGCGGGCCTCTCACTGTCGTGGCGTCTCCCATTGCGGAGCACAGGCCCCGGACGCGCAGGCTCAGCGGTCATGGCTCACGGGCCCAGCCGCTCCGCGGCATGTGGGATCCTCCCGGACCGGGGCACGAACCAGCGTCCCCTGCATCGGCAGGCGGACTCTCAACCACTGCGCCACCAGGGAAGCCCTGGCCTTGCATTTTTGAAAAATTTGGGTGTCACCTCATAATATCAAGGGATATTGTAATTAATCAAAGGCATAGGTAATTTTGGTAGAAATTTTAGCCATGTTAACTCACCTCCTCTACTTTTAAAGTCAGATTTGCTAATACTTCACAGCTCTGAGGGTTTAAGATTCCCCCACACCCCATATCCACCACAGCAGAGGAAACAAGAAAGGAGGGGCGGGAGAGGGGGCGGAAGTGGAGGGGAGGGCTTGTCTCCTGCTGGGAAACTGCAGGTGATGAGAAGGACTGCGCTTGCGCTTGCGCCCAGGTGGCCCGCCTGACTTCTCCAGGCAGGTGATGGCGATTCCCCAGGAGATAACCGAGACCTCTGCTGCCCGTTTTAGGATAAAGGAGGAGTGGAACTTCGTGGCCGAGTGCAGAAGGAAGGGCATCCCCCAGGCTGCGTACTGCAAGAATGGCTTCATAGACACCAGCGTGAGGCTTCTGGACAAGATTGAAAGGAGCTCCCTCGCAAGGCAGAGTGCAATTTCCAAGGAGAGAGACAAACGGAGCAGTGAGTTTGTGTTTGAACTTACGGGGCAGCACTGGAAGGTGAGTCCATGCATTTCGGTCCCTACAGCACGCCGAGGCTCTTTGCAGCGCTGCGGCCGACGTCTGCTGCTAGGCTGAGCTCAGGCCGTTGACCCTGGCCCAGTGCGCGCTGTTGCTGTTGTCTTTAGAGAGCTTTCCCCTGGATGCGGAGGAGCCACTGGCGGCTCTGAACCGGGTTCTCGCGTCTTTTCCGCGGTGAAGGACTGTGCAGTCTTGAAAAGAGCAGCGGGATCCCCTTGGATCCTTACGACGCTGCGAGGGACTGGGACCCCAGCGGCTCCTCAGGATGGCACAGCCTTTACAATGCTTGATTCTGGGAATTCCCTGGCGGTCCAGGGGTTGGGACTCCGCGCTTCCATTGCCGAGAACACGGGTTCAATCCCTGGTAGGGGAGCTAAGATTCCGCCAAACCGCGGGGTGTGGCCAAAAAAAAAAAAAAAAAAAAGTCCGATTCTGCCGCCTCCTCGCCACCCCTCCCTGCCCATTAAAAAGAACTTCTTGCCTTCTTTTTTTTTTTTTAATGCGCTGAGCACTTGACTTTCCTAACACCCCACTGTGCGCGGTGACTTTGCTGACTTGTCACAGAGTGTAGAGCCGCAAAGGAATTTCGCAGACCCTTCAGCCAGTTTTCCTCTGAGTTTCTGAGGCCAGGACAAAGATGTGCCCTCTTTCTTGCCTCAGGTGTGTACAGGTGCTTCCTGCTCGCACTCCCCCAGGTTGCTGCTGGCTTGGAGAGGCATCTCAGGGCTGCTTGTGCTCTGATGTTTCGTGGCTGAAGCAGCACATGGTGTGTGTGCGCTGGGTGGCGGCACAAATGAGCTCGGGCTATCTTCCGTTCAGTGGGACAGAGTTGTCTGGGACCTGCTCTCCATCTCTTTTTATCCCACCATTTTGTGGCTGAAAGGACTCTGGACTGGGAGACCATATATTTTGGGTGACCCTTTATTGGCCGTGTGACCTGAGGCTGTTTGCTCCATTTGTATACATTTTATCTCCTTCCCTGTTCAGTGGTGCTAATGCTTGCCTTGACCCCCTCAGAGGGCTGTTGTGAGGATTAAACGAGCGGATATTCTGTGACACTGTCTTGTTAGCGACACAGCCCTATAAGACTGGGAGAGACTATGACTGAAACCTCTTTGGTGGTCTTTCTCCTGCATCCGCATCATTGAGATCAGTGGATACACGGATACCGCCTTTTCTGGGGCAGGAAGGAGGGCCTGTCTGGATTTCTAATTAAATACCGCTGGTAAATCATTCTCGTGTGCCGTGGTCAAACACGATCCCAGCCCGCTTGGGGAACCTGTTGAGTCCTCTCGGCTCACAGCACCTTTGGAAAACCACTTTAAAGGGCATTTAGTGAGTGCCTAGTATGGTCGGGGGATAGGAAGAGGGTTATGAGTCAGCAGGCTAGGGAGACCCCAGGGTGAACTATGTGGATGTTGTCTTCATTACTTACAGCCTTCTTGTCCCCTGCATTCGGTTCCCTGAGCTGGTACCTTATCCTCATGGGTACCCACCGAAGGCAAGACTCTGGGGCCTCAGGCATTCATTAGTATGAATTTCAGTTGCTGTATTCCTTCCCCAGAGAGATTTGTGTTTCAGTCTTGCCTCTGCTTAAGGAGTGAAAAGCTCCATTAAAGGATGTTCGCCGTCTTAGAGTGCTCACAGCGGCGAGGGAGTTCTGGCCTCTAACATCACACCAGGCAGCAGGTCTGGCCTCTGCAGGAGGTCAGCAAGAGGTGGACAGGGCGGTGGAGCTTCTGGGGACTTGAGAACTGGGTGGGGGGAGCTCCCCTGGGGTTCCTTGGAGCGGCTGTGGGGCTGTGACCTATGACTTGGGTACCTGATTCGGATGGGGGTGTCAGGGGTCAGGCATTCTTTGTGAGCTGGAAGACCCCAGGCCCTGGGCCCTGCTCTTTCAGGGAGATTTCTCTAATTTTACTGAACAACTTTTCAATAGAAAATTTCACTTCTACTGTCAAGTTTTTAATTTCCAAGAGCTGTCTGTTTGTTTTGTGAATGAATGAGTCCTGTAATGTGGCTTTATATTTCTGCTTTCATGGATGAGTCTTAAATTTTCCTTTAAAAATTTTGTCCTGTTTTCATTTCATGGGGGCTGTTCTTACTTATCTTGGGATTGATAGCTTTTTTTGGAGGAAGTTTCCATCTTTCAGAGTCTCCTTTTTCTTTTTGGGGTGTTTGTGTTGGTCTGGCATGTTGGGACTCTCTGGGAGGTCTGGAGACACAGGGTGTCAGGAGCACTGAGAAACTGGAAGCTCCAAGTGTGTGTGAGGTGAAGGCTTCGTTTTTTGGAGGGCGTTGCTATGGAGCCCCATGTCTCCAGCACGTTCCCCCCACCCCCCGCCCCAGGAGTGCATATTTATGATTTGTCTGCAGCTGGTGAGTGCCCACAGAGAGGATCCTCTCACATCCTGCAGGCAGGGACAGGCCTGGCAGCCAGTGCTCTGGACAGAGAGGAGGGCTGGGTGGGGAAGTCTCAGCTTCCATCACTCATCCTGTGGTTGCTGCCTCCCTCCCTAGATGTGCCTGATGGTCCCCAATCCAGACACTCTGGTTAATGCCTCCAGTGGATAAGCCTCAGTCTTCTACAGGGGCAGTAGTTCTGTGACATGGATGGGGGGCAGACTTTGAACTTGACCTCCTCCTTTTAGCCCTGCCTTCCACTCTCACCTCCAGACATGCCCGGCTCTTCCACTTCCTGAGAGCCTCGGGAGCCTCTGGTGAGAAGTTCAGGTTGTGTCTTATTGTTCCTGCTGCTGCTGGTCTAAGGTTGAGCAGATCAAGGGAGGTGGGTTACCATCTTCCAGTTTTCCAGCTACCAGCATTTTCCTGCTGCTGCCTCCCTTCTCTTTCTCTTTGCCCTCTGTAAGGTTTATATCTTCAAAAAAGAATTCCTTTACTGTCATCTTTCATGGAATTTTAGAGAGGAGCAAAAGTGTCTGTGTTGTGTTCAATCTGCCATCTTTACCCCGTTCCTTTTATTTTTATTTAACACGCTATCTTAAGATTTTCCCATGTTATTAACAATAGTTATGGATATAATTTTGGAAGGCATAATAACCTTTCCAAGTGTGCCATTATTGGAAGAGCAATATGAGAGAAGTTATTTATGAGACACTTGATAATTGAAGCTTCAAAAGAGAGAGTGTTTTCATGCCGTGGAGTGGCTGGGCCCGTGAGCCATGGCCGCTGAGCGTGCGCGTCCGGAGCCTGTGCTCCGCAACGGGAGACACCACGACAGTGAGAGGCCCACGTACCGCAAAAAAAAAAAAAAAAAAAAGAGAGAGTGTTTTTATGACCTAGGGTCAGCTCCCTGATGCCCCAGCTCGTCATCTTGTCTCAGCGGCAGGAGGAAACCCTCTGATCTGGTGTGGGCTGCATTCAGATCAGGATGAGGAGGTGCCGAGATGGGTTTGCCAGGCCCGGGTGCCGGGGGCAGTCACACAGGGCCCTATGCTGGGAGGGGCCCTGTGCTTGATGTAATGCTCTGCTGTCACCATCTTGAAATTCTTAATTTTTAGAAGGGGCCTGCATTTTCATTTTGTACTAGTTCCTGAAACTATGTAGCCTGTCCTTACTCTAAGTGACCCATTTAAATGTCTTTGGGTTTCAGTGTCCCTCTTTTAAGTGGGCCTTCATCATGCCCCCTCTGCCTATCTTATGGTACTGTTACGTGAAAGCATATTTAAGGTGAAAGTACTTTTGCAAGTTAAAAGCTTAATCCAAGTATCCAATAGCAATGATCATAAAGCCCATTATAAGCACCAGGTACCAAGCAAGGGTCACTGTGGACCTTCTGATTGCTACCTCCACCCCACCCGACCTCTCCCCTGCACATTCCTGCCCCACTTCGCAGCTGATGTGCTGTGGTCAGCTCCATGAGGTCAGGGGACATGCATGTCCCTCAGTGCTCAGCATACCTCATTGCAGTGGGGGCTCGTAATCCTGTGAACTGAATTTCTTCAACTGGACAAATAGCCCCCTCTAAAGCCTTAAGCACTTCTCAACACCTTTACAATTTTATCCCAGAACACTAGAGCCAGGGGAGGCCCTGGATATGGCTGAGTTCCTCTCTGTCACTTCAGAAGTGAGGGCCCAGGGAGGGGGTGCCCCTAGAACATGGCTCGGCATCCAGGTCTCTACACTGTCCTTCTGGGCTCTTTCCCTGTTAAAGACTCATAAAAACATTTAGAAATTTGGCACAGCAAGTATTAGGTGTTTATCAAATATTTTAAAAAGCGATTAGTTTCAGAGCTACCTGATTCCTTCTTGTATCTCTAGTGCCAAACATGAGTCTGCCTGGACATAACATGGCTCAAAAGATGTTGACCGGATACAAACTACTATATGTAAAATAGATAAACAACAAGGTCCTACTGTATAGCACAGGGAACTATATTAAATATCTTATAATAAACTATAATGGAAAGGAATATGAAAAGGAATATATATATTCTTTTATGTATATATGTATAACTGAATCACTTTGCCATACACCTGAAACTAACACAACATTGTAGATTAACTACACTTCAAAAAAAAAAAAGATGTCTGCTGAAAAAAAAAAAGCGATTAGTACAGAGGAAGGGAAATGCAGCACACATTTTAAAATCTAAGATGTGGCCAGATTTTATTTTTAGAAAATGTTAAATCCATATGTTGTAAATAAATAACACATGTGTAGCTTTCGGTGGGAGCCTGGCTGTCAGTGTTCACTCGGCATTTGACTTTAATAGAATCATGAATTCATGGCCCTTTTGAAATTTGGCTAATCTGCTAGTGTGAGATGAATGACATCGGCAGCATCTTGCTTTCTTTTTTGGAATGGCTATAGAGCTGGCAGGTAAGCTCTCACCCATGCTCTCTCCCCTCTTGTTTCTGAAATAAATGCATGTTTTCCTTGGCTCTGTGTGCTCTGCCTCTGAACTCCGACATATGGAGGAGCTAGTTCTGATCGATGGGATCCATTCTATTCCAGGAGCTCCCAGATTCCTTGAAGGAGCAGACGCACCTCAAAGAATGGCACATAAGCAATACCCTGATTCAGATCATTCCTAAGTATATCGAGCTGTTTCAAGCCATGAGGATTCTGGATCTGCCAAAAAACCAAATCTCCTGTCTTCCAGCTGAAATTGGTATGTTGCTTAGCTGGAGCCTTCCGGCCCCTTGTCTGGGAAGCAGGCAATACTGAGAATTCTTCCTCCTCCTGCTGCCGCAGGAAGTCGCTGGGCCGGGCTGTTTTGGGTGTTCCCAGAGCTGCTGGTTCGTGGCGTCCCCTCTGGATGTTGGTGCCAGGGTCTCACCTGTGTAACTCAGCAGTACTGACATCTGCCAGTTTCTCAGAAACAAGTCTCATGAGTGAGCGGTGCTGTTTAGAAACTTTTTGTTTTTTCTTCCTTTTAGTTTTAGAAATGCAAACATGCAATAATATATTTATTGTAAACATGAGACACAGTATATTGTTCCCACATATTAGTTTTAGAAATAAACATGCAATAATATATTTATTGTAAGCATAAGATAACAGTATATTGTTCCCACATATTAGTCCATTGATAAGTTTAGTTTAGTTTATTGTACTAATTTGATCAAGGTTCTATTATTTTCAGTCATTTTGTTGTTCACTTGCTGCGCTGTGAGTGAAGTCCACGCGATCATCGTCACTGTTTCTCTTTGTCTTGTGTGTGAGGCACATAGTTGTGCTGGGCATATAGTTGTTATGATTCTTCTAAGACACTCAAGTCTTCTTGGAGACAGATCATCCCCATAAACCTCAGTCATGAGCAGGGCAAAATAATTAAACATTCTAGAAAGGAATAAAATGTAAAGTCAACTCTCTCAGTAAGGATTGTTAACAGTTTCCTGGGTATCAAAATTGTACACACAGGGCTTCCCTGGTGGCGCAGTGGTTGAGAGTCCGCCTGCCGATGCAGGGGACACGGGTTCGTGCCCCGGTCCGGGAAGATCCCACATGCCGTGGAGCGGCTGGGCCCGTGAGCCATGGCCGCTGAGCCTGCGCGTCCGGAGCCTGTGCTCCGCAATGGGAGAGGCCACAACAGTGAGAGGCCCGCGTACCGCCAAAAAAAAAAAAAAAAAAAAAATTGTACACACAACCCATGTTCTTCTAGATATCTACATTGTAGCCATATCTATTTATAAATATGTGTTAAAATATATATGCATGTTAAAAATATTTATATACACATATGTTAAAATATATGCATGCTAAACATATTTACATACAAGGGCTTACAGCATGTTCTCCAGTCTAAGCCTTGTTTCTCCTTATCATACCATGAAGGTGGGGGTGGACTCTAGGGTCAGGCTGCCTGGGTCTTTCACTTACTGGCAGGTCACCTTAGGCAGGTCACTGGTTTTCAGTCTCCCTGTCTGTAAAATGGGGATAATAATCGTACCTACTTCACAAGGTTATTGTAAGGATTAAATAGTTAATACGAAGAAAGCATTTAGAACAGATAAACCCCCAACACTTGCTAGCCACCACCACCATCATCATTGTCTTTTTCTTACGTTTTTTTAAAATTTTACTTAATTAATTTATTTATACAGCAGGTTCTGATTAGTTATCTGTTTTATACATATGAGTGTATATATGTCAATCCCAATCTCCCAATTCATCCCACCACCACTCTATTGTTGTCTTTACATAAATGTTATTTTTCAATATTAGAATATCCAAACTTTTGTCATTCTCCCTAATGGCTAAGTGATGATTATGGGATGATTTATTTAACTTGTTCTTCAAATATTTTAAATTTAAACTAAGTAATTGGATACTAGGTCTGAGACTCTGAAGGTATGATTCTAGTCTGACTTTGAGTAACTTGGGCAAATACTTTAAAAAAAACTCAGCTACAGGATGAGATAGTCAAGAAAGAGGACCATGGGAATGAAGAGTTTTGAGCTCTTTTCTGTTGAATGGCTGTATTTTGTAAAGGAGGTGGAGTTGGATCTCTTACAGTGCTGTCTTAGAGAACTACAGAGCATTGGCTGAGCAGAGGGGGTGCGGGGAAAGTGGTCACCAAATGGGGTGTTCTTTTTCTCATTATCAGGACAATTATTTCTGACATTTGACATCAAGGAATTAAGCATGGCAGTGGGTGGTCCTCTTAACTCCTTTGTGGAACTCCTGAGAAAGTATCGTTAAATGGGTTTAAAATAGCTAATGATTGAAATCATTTAATAATGTTTACTCAAATAATTTAAAGTATGTAAATTCCTTAAGGTATTCCTTGGGCTCTAGGAACAAGAAGCCTCTGGACAACAAATTGTGCCTCAGTTGGGTTATATTCCCCTCTCTGGAAATTAGGTCTGAGGGCCTTGGGAGAATGGGCTATAAGTAGGGAGATTTCATTTCAGTTGGAAAAGATCCTGGAACATTCTAGGAAGGGATGGACTCATTAGCTATTTAGAAATATAATGTGCTGGAGCTATGACACCTGTCTTAGTCTGTTCAGTCTGCTTTAAAAAAAATACCACAGGCTGGGTGGTTCACAAACAAAATAAATTTATTGCTCGCAGTTCTGGAGTATGAGATCAGGGTGCCAGCATGGTGGCCTGAGGGCCTTTTTCTGGGTTGCAGACTTCTCGGTGAATCCTTACATGGTGGAAGGGGCTGGGGAGCTCTGTGGGATCTTTTTACAAGAGCATGAATCCGATCGTGGGGACTCCATCCTCATGACTTTATCCAAACCTGATTACCTCCCAGAGACCCCACCTACTAACAACATCACCTTTGGGCATTAGGATTTCAACATACAAATTTTCAGACCATAGCAGTGCCTTAAACGTTTTATTTTAGTTTTTGTGTCTTGGGACCCTTGTCACACCGAAAGACTGTTTTCTCAAGAACCTCAAGCTCATGGTGCTTGAAGATAATGCTGTTCACCACGTCTGATGGAGACAATTGAGCCCATCTCAGATGAATAATGCCAAGTTCTTACCAGAATGTTGAGAAAGAAAAAGTAGTGTTTCTATAGTGAGATCAGGCATTGTGGAAATAAGTGGCATGGAGAACAACAATTTGAATACAAACATATATTATTTCTTAGTGTCTATACATCATTAAAATGTTATATTTGAGACAGACTTTCTAAAGCTATTGCTTTTCCTTTGAGCTAGGAAAGTTACTTTTTCTTTGAGCTAGCTAGAAGGAGCTCATATACAGCTTTCCCTCCAGTTACCTCATCTTCTCTTTGCATCCCCTCATGATAAATGCACATACAGTTGGTATAAATGTGTCCCTAATGCAAATGCCTCCATCAACCAGATCAGGTAACTCTTTAATAGATAAGTTTACTCTCCTGTGTCTGGAAACTAGACAGCTTAGAACATTCACACCATCTATGCCAATCTTCCACTTTCCTTATTTAGAGAAGGATTGTGCAATATACTGTCTTACAGAAGCTGGGGCTGTGGCGATCATTAGTCTGATCACATGCTCTCCAGTCCTCCCCAGAAAAGCAGCCTTTCCTTATTTTTTTATCAGCCCCCATATCCATCCTGCTATTTTGACACCAATAGTTGACTGTAAGGTTGCAGTGTATGCCAGGTGGGTAAGTTAGAGGGGCCACTGATCTCCACAGCATCACCATTATCTCCTAACAGTGGGACCACCAAAGCTGACTCAGAAGTGGCCCCGCCTCCAATATACTGTCTTTGTATGTTTCCCTTTCTCATTTATAAAATGTCAGGAAATGTGTATTTTGAGTGCCTGCTCTGCAAAAGGAAACAATAATTTTGGTTTTCTAATTTTTAAAATTAGGTTAAGAATGTTAAGGTATTCAATGCCTTAGAACATGCGTGACATGATTTTTGGAATATTAAATATATTTACTCTTGTGCTAGTTTCTGGTTTGGAATTGGTCATGTATTTATTCAATCAAGACAGAATTGGGATTCAGTGTTTCTCCATCAATCCAGTTATTGCCTGATATTCTTAGTGTGTTCACTTCCTGCCTGTGAAATGGACTTAGGCTTTTTAAAAGCATATTCTTTAGGAAGCACGATACATCATAATTAGTAAATGCAAATCTGAAGCCAAAGATAAATGAATTACATGCAGCCTATAAACAATGACTCCTTGCTTGAGTCATTTAGCACGTACATAGAGGTTTGTGTGTATTTCAGTACCTAGCTCACTTCCAATTAGAGTCCACCGATAGGCCATAGCTTGTCACTGTGCTTCCTAGGAACTGGACCATTTCAAAGCCATTGCCTGTTACTTCCTTCATCATGTGATTTCAAAGGGGTTTGCGCTCTGTGGGTGCTGGCCCCTGACCCAGTCTACATAGGGGACAAATCCCCCACACTCACCTAGCCTGTAGTTTCACAAAGGGTTAAACGGATAAAGAAAAAGGAAAAAATGCTCTGCAAGGACCAAAATGCTCAGGATAAAAGATGAGCAGACATTCAATCAGAGTGCTTAAAAAACAAACACAGAATTATGTTTAATGCCTTTCCCACCATCATTTATACAAATGTTTTACATCTTCGTTTTGCTTTTTGTCCTTAAAAGACCTTAATGGACCTACACCATGCATGTTGTTTTTTTCTGATGACAGGTCGTTTGAAGAACCTGAAGGAACTCAATGTGCGTTTCAACCATCTGAAGAGCATTCCTCCAGAACTGGGAGACTGTGAAAATCTAGAGAAACTGGATTGTTCTGGAAATCTAGAATTAACTGAGCTCCCCTTTGAAGTAAGAAAGAAAATGTTTGCACTTTTACTTTTATTTGGTTTATGACATGGAATGGTCTGTAACATGGGGAAGAATTTTAAAAGATGAAATTCATTTTTATTTATATGACTTTTCCTGACATTTTAATCACCCTAAACCAGCTATTATCAAGTCTTTAAAAATGTTCTTACACTCGGCCACAACCTGAATTTAAGTTCAAAAAAGCTATCAAAGGAAAACTAGGCAAAAAATCCTATTTTCATGCAATATATTTTTATTTAATGCCTATTTAATATATGATGCCTGTTGTCTGTAATGCAGATCCTGATTTATTTATCCATAATGGAGGAATAAATTGAAAACAGTTGGAAATAAATAAAGGGGATAAAATTTAAAAATGTATATACTCGTAACAAAACTTATAGATAACTAAAGCAGTTCTACAGATAGGATTTGAGAACTCCATTAATTTAAAAATATCCATTAGTTTCTTTTTGTCTGTATTCATTGGGGAAATGATTTTAAATTACTTTTCTGATAAAACAGAACATATGAAAGTGAACAGTTTTTATTGCCAGATAAAACTAAACAAGGTTCTTGTGCTTGAAGAGAGAGATGGATCTCACAAATTCTGCTGGTAATGAATAGGCTAAAAATGGTATCACTAGTGAGGCTCTGACAAGGCCATGGCCACAGATTCTATCTAGTCCTAGAAGGCGTATTCTTTTCCTTTCCTGAAAACTTCCGGGTGGGAGGAAGAGGCCACTTCCGCTCTTAGCACCCATGTCACGCAGGAAATACTGGGCAGTGGTCCCGGGGAGGGTGCACAGCCAGGGCTCAGGATTCCCCACACAAGCTGCTCGTTCCCCAGTCCTCCCCATCTGAGAGAGGGACCCAGTCCTCTCTCAGATGTGCAGGCTGGAAGCAAGCCAACTCACCCTTGACCTCTCTTGCTCCCATGCCCCATGTCCACTCCATGAGTGAGTCCTGTTGGGCACGCCCTTCAGAGTAACAGGGGAGATTTCTGATCATTTGCCACATCACTTTACCAGTTCACGTGTGAGTCTTCTGAAGATTTGCCAAAACCCATTAAGACAGTCTTCCCCAGGTCATCCTACTCTTTGAGGCTTGCACTTTGTGTCTTCTCTGACTTTGCACATGCTGTTCCCCACCTGGAGTTTCCTCCCCTACCTTTCCATCTGTCAGGGAACCTCAGGACCCAATTCAAATACTCCATTCTCTGTGAAATCTTTCCTGACCCCTGACCCTCACCTCACTGTGATGCTGGGCAGATTAACCACTTCTTTCTTTGTGTTACTGAACATTGCAAATTGGAAACTTCACACTAGTTCTTACTACATAAAATTGCATTGCTTGTTTATGAAAGTATAAACTCCTCAAGGGCAGCCACTGTGTGCTTTTCATCCTAGCACCCCCAGCGTGTAGCACAGTGAATGACACCTAGTAGATGCTCAACGTACATACTATATTGATCTGGTTTGCATATGTTCATAGAAATGCCTTTGGGAAGAGACATCAATCTCAAAATTATTAGTTGAACTTAGTTCCCACTCTTAAAAAGTAATTAGAATATTTTGTTATTCCTTCCTAGTTAAGTAATTTGAAGCAAGTTTCATTCGTAGATATCTCAGGAAACAAGTTTTCCAGTGTCCCGATCTGTGTCCTGCGGATGTCTAATTTGCAGTGGTTGGATATCAGCAACAATAACCTGAGTGACCTGCCACAAGACATAGACAGGTAGCTACTTGCATTCTGAAGGTGAGGTATATGAATTAGTCACTAACATTTTAAACATGCATAACACGTGAATGTTCTGTGAGATCAACTAATTTTCCAGAGTTTCTTGTTTCCAGGAAATCAGTTTGATTCTTTATAGAATAAGACAATTCCCAGTCTGCACCATACATATACATGTACAGTTGACCCTTGAACAACGAGGTGGTTAACCTGCATGTAATTTGTAGTCAGCCTCCGTACCTGGGGCTCCTCTGCATCTGTGAATTCAACCAACCATGGACCCATGCAGTACTGTAA
The DNA here is from genome assembly GCF_005190385.1 of Monodon monoceros. Lineage (NCBI taxonomy): Eukaryota > Metazoa > Chordata > Mammalia > Artiodactyla > Monodontidae > Monodon > Monodon monoceros. The sequence goes on along the minus strand of NW_021703780.1, from coordinate 61,913,349 downwards.
TGTGTGGACCCGCACAGTTCAGACCTGTGTTGGTCAAGGGTCAACTGTATATATATATATATATATATATATATATGTGTGTGTGTGTGTGTATATGTATGTGTGTATATATATATATATATATATATATATATGTATATATATAGTTTGAACACATCTTTAATTTACTTTAGTTCTCAATAGAATGGAACATTAACTTTCCTTTCCTCCCCAGAAGTAGAAAAGTAAATTTATTATGTACAGAATCAAAACATATTATTCTATTTGGGATATCAGGATAATTTTTATTAGTTTCATTTACTGCTTTTTTTTTTTCATTTACTGCTTTGATTGATATGCTTAGTAATGTCTTCAAATTATATCCTTACAGCTATTTCTTGTTTAAAAAGTAACTATTATACTAAATCATATACGATTCCTTCATTCATTCATTCTACCAATATTACTAGGCAGGCCCAGAGAGTGGGCTGGGTTCAAAGTGGTAAATGAAACAAACTGTCTGGCCTCCTGGAATCCACAGTCTTCGTTATAAAGTAGCATAAGTAAGCTATTGGGACATAGGAACCGAAAATGGCTTGGTCCCAAATGCTGTCTCATATGACCTTTCTCTACTCCTGGTACATATGATGTGTATGGATACTTTCCTGGTTTATGAGGCTAAGTGGGAATTGTTTTAGTTTGAAACACAAGGGGAACTTTGTGAAATATTTTGTGGGATCAGTCAAAATTTTGCAAATGAATGAAAGAAAAAACTAGAGAGAGGGACACTGAGTTAGAACAAAATGGAAAACAGAGTAAAACATATTTGGAGCATATTTTTCTCATTTCCTTTTCACTTTGCAGGTTTACTCCTGTTTTAAAGTCAAAATATGATGAGAGAAGAGTAACTGTGTTTTCAAGACATACAAAAGGAAATATGTTACCAGAATTTGTTTATTCTCACTCCAACTCTAATATGATTTCTTTCCCATTACCTGTCAACCCTTGGGAATGCAGTAGACACTTGAATATATTGATTTTTTAAGTTCCATCTTTACCTACTTTATATTGTGTAATTTGCTTATCCTGCTGCTGTATCTCTGCCTTTAACTGTCAATTAAGTCAGTAAAAACTTAAAAAAGAAACCCAAATCATGTCACCCGGCATGACTTTATTCATTTAAATTGTAAAGTTAGTTTATTCTTATGAGTCACTTAAAAAATAAACTAAATAGGGATTTCCTACTAGAATTTATTTATAATTCACTTTGGTTCTCTTGCTATGAGGCTAAGTCTTTGTGTTCTAATCCCTTTTACATCTTCTTAGGCTACGAGAACTGCAGACCTTTCTCCTGTATAAGAACAAGCTGACCTATCTTCCCTTTGCCTTGCTTAACTTAAAGAAGCTCACCTTGTTAGTCGTCAGCGGGGACCACTTGGTGGAGCTCCCGACAGCCCTTAGTGACTCATCCACACCTTTAAAGTGAGTAGGCAGAGAGCCCAGTAGAGACCCATTCAGACACAAGGGAAGAGCAAGAAGCACCTGGAGCCTGTGTGCCCGTCTCAGGAACCAGATTAGATGGTTCTCGTACTCTGAGAACAAGAAGTTCTGGTGCCTTCTTACAGGATTTTGTAGCTTTTGGCCAATGGCATGGGGAGGTAGAGCTCAGAGGATTTCTGGACAAATGCTACCTGCTGGTTGAAGGCACCAGGGCTCCCTGGTCGGATACTCAGCACTCCCATCACCGCTGGCCTGGATGGGTCAGTGGCTGTTGAATCTTTCAAAATTGTGAAGAAATTAGATCAAATGCCATTTTGGATTGTCTCCTTTAGCTTCTTTTTTTGTCACAGTAGTCCATCTTTTAAATACCTTCTTGGTGGTGATTTTATGAGTCCTTTTCAATGTAGCCACATCATTTTAGAGTTTGATGTCACTAATTGGGAGTAATATCAAACAAACATAGTAAGACTCATATATGACGGGGACACTAAATGTTATTGTTCACCTCATGGCTTCCTGCCCGCTGTCCTCTGTCTGTGGCTAAGTAACTGTCATTTCCCCATCAAGCCTCTGTACAGTCTCTGCTGTAAACTGACTCCATAATCCTGTTGGATTATTGCACAGTAGAATTCCACTGGTGACACATATTATGTGGTTAACTGTGACTTCTAAGAAGTGAGAACTAGGGATTTAACGCCACAAAGTTTGACTTCTTCTGAGAGGATTTTTGCACAATACAAATACATAGGTGAAAATGTGATATTTTCCATACTCTCTTGAATAGATTTGTAAGTCTTATAGACAATCCTATTGAGAATACCCAGTGTCAAGATGAAACGATGGAAAGTGAACAAGATCGCCAACATTTTGATAAAGAATTTATGAAAGCCTATATTGAAGATCTTAAAGAAAGAGGTAGGTTACTCATATTCAAAATTATTTAAAATGAGTGTATAGTATTCTATTCACTCATGCAACACATTTATTGCTATAAGTCAAACTGACAAAAAGTTAATTGGGGGCTTCCCTGGTGGCGCAGTGGTTGAGAGTCCGCCTGCTGATGCAGGGGACACGGGTTCGTGCCCCGGTCCGGGAAGATCCCACATGCCGTGGAGCGGCTGGGCCCGTGAGCCATGGCCGCTGAGGCTGCACCTCCGGAGCCTGTGCTCCACAACGGGAGAAGCCACAACAGTGAAAGGCCCGCGTACCGCAAAAAAAAAAAAAAAAAGTTAATTGGTTAGGGGCAATAACCAATAAATAAAAATAATTTGTAAATTATTTTTCTATTTACCAAAAAAAAAAAAGATACATTGCCTTTCCTTAAATAATGAAATTTTCCTAGTGCATTAGCATGCTTAATACATCTACAACCATGTGACAGAGAGGCTGGGAAACAAGCACTTAAAATGTGAAGACTGTGTTACTAACTTTACATGGCTTTTCAGTGAGATGATATTGATAAAACAGTATTCTAGTTAATGGGAAAAGAAGATTCCATGTCAAAATCCATTTAAATTCAACTTTAAAAAAGTCATCTCGTATAAATCAAGGTACACCTACGTAAAAATCACAAAAGGAAGAAACAAGATGGCAGATTAGTAAGTAGATGCATTTAGTTTTGGTTTCCCATAGGGTGGTGAAGATACAGGGCAGTCACAGTACCTCAGGAAAGGGCTGAGAAAGAAGTGTTTTCCCCAGTGGCTATTTCCGAAGTGTTTCAGAAGCCTTAGAACCCCTTCCTTCTGTCACATCTAGACACAGGAAAAGGCATAAATCAGCCTTTGTTCTTCTAATCCCCACCTCTTTTCTGGGTGTGGATGCCTGCAAGTTACCCCTTAATTTTTCAGGTCTCTTTTTCTGATAAGCCAGGTGCAGACCTGAAAGAAAGATGTCACGCATGTGGGTTTAGGGAGGAGGTAGCCCTGGCCCCCAAGACTTTGAAGACAAGCACCTGGGGGCAGGTTCCATCAGTCACACTCAGAAAACATGCATGTCTCATCACATTAATGAAAAATACCATTTATTGGCAAATTAAAAGTTTTTCAATTAGATTAAGAAAATTTCTATATAGTTACCTCTAATCTGTCCATCCCTAATTTTGCATGCTGAAATATTATGAAATAAATTAGAAATTTATGTTAAACATGAAACTGAAATAACAGAACCATTTATTTATCAAAATTTATCTTTGGGTCCTATAACTTTCCTCTTGTGAAAAACCTTCTTGTATTTTATTCATTTCTTCATAATTGTATTATAGTGCTATTATATAAAAATGCAAGAACAAATTAGAGAAAATAAGTATTAATCTTTCGATCTATGTGGCCAGCAATAAAATAATTTGATTTTCAAAGTTAACATTAGTAATGATAGATTTTTATTCCATTCATTTATTTCTAAATAATTATCATAATTCTATACTTCACATATTCATAGTAGGTTGAACTAAATGATATTGCCAATATTCAGCTGTTTTTTTTGTTTTTTTTTTTTATTCAGCTGGTTTTGACCTGCGAAAATGGTGATTTCTTAATAGTTCAACCTATGCTGGACATATGCTTTGAATTTTTTTAAGTTTGTTTCTTTTTTCTTCATCATGTCGTCTTCTCTCTTTTTCCTCCTTCCCCATAAGACTAATGTCTGAGTTAGAGAGTTCATCACTCTAAGGAAAAAAAGTAGATTTAGTGAGTCTACATGGACATCCAACCTGATATGATTCAAGAATGATGAGGAAGTGAAGCCCCTCGCTGGTTCTCAAACTTTAGTGCACATGAGAATCAGCGGCAGGCCCCACTCTCAGAGTTTTTGAGTCATCAGGTTTGGGTGGGGCCTGAGAAAGTACATTTCTAACAAGTTCCCAGGTGATACTGATGCCTTGAGTCTGAGAAACACACCTTGAGAACCATTGGTATAGACCATACCTTGACAAAAATTGGCTGTGAAGAGAGAGAGAGAGAGAGTGGGGAGTAACCAGTTGGAAGAGTAAGTATGATAAAAGGGTTATTAATAAGATGGTGCTTCATTTAGGAATAGCCCAAACTTCTCTTGTAAACCGTATTCCCTTCCACCTGGCATCCCCAGTCCCAAATCCTTGGCCATCTATTTCTGTTTTGTCAGCTTTTATTATTTTAGGATCATACAGTTTCCAAGATATTGATGTAGCTGTGTGAGTTGGTTGGAAAGATTGCAAAAGAATGAGAGTTAATAATAATGTATTCTTCTTAGATCTAAATATCTCTAACGCCAGACTATACATTTGCGGTGGTTGACTTAGTGGTAATAAATGCATTTATCTCTATACTTGAAGTATGAAGTGGCAATAATTTGTGTTTTGACATAGTTGCACTTCATAATAAAATGGGGAATGGTTGAGTATATATTTTCTTTTTGTTACAGAATCTGTTCCCAGCTATGCCACTAAAGTATCTTTCAGCCTTCAGCTTTGATGCCATCCATCAGAAGACTACAGAATTTTCCTGACTTGTGGAGCTGTAAATCTTCCTGTTGTGGGTCATGTCATAGAGGAATAATGGCTTGTGCTTAACGACTAATTCTAGAAACCATGGTCATAGTTGTTAGGAAAGATGATTTTCAAATTTCAAATACGTGAGTACCTCTCTCTGTGGACTGGAGAATTGATAAATGGGTTTATATATTGATATTTAAAGGTTCATTTGCATACACTTGTTTCCAAATAATGCACATTTAATATTTTAGAAAATGTGTTATTTTTTAAAAATTATCACTTAAAGACCAAAATTTGAAGTTGATTGCATTGTTTTCAGGAATCTGGAGATAAAGGGATGGCGAGAAGAGTATTTATACTGGACTAGTCAGATGAGACTTCATTTTATTTTGTTATTTTGAAAGAGTTTTAATGCATTATTTCTTTTACTGAGGACAGTTTTCCTTGGGTTTATACAAATGGCTATTTTCATGTTTTAAGTTATATTTTACAAGTGTAGGCTTTCAGGAAAGACTTTAGGTATAATCTGGACCTTGAGGGCAGAAAGAAGGGCTGGATTGTCTGCCCAGGCATGGGGCTTAGATGGTGTGCTGGTGTCCCTAGTGGAGCAAGTGTGGGCCTGGCTGGTCCTGGGAAGCGTTGCGTGGCCTGCATGGGTGGTCAGCCTTCCTT
>NW_021703780.1:61719251-61907722 GCF_005190385.1 Monodon monoceros | reverse complement strand
TGGTCAGCCTGCCTTGAGTGGGCCCCTTGGGGGTCCTGGGGCGCCTGCCAGAGCACAGAGCAGAGGCCTTGCCTCCAGGGACCTGTCCTCCAAGGTGGCCATATAAGTAGTGGGAGTGACTAGTCCACACTGATGAGGAGTCCCTAGCAAGGCTTCTCTGCAGGTACCACAGGAGAACTCTGCCTGTGGCCAAGACGCTGCAGTCCAGAGGGAGCTCAGGAGACTGGGTTTACACTGGCAAAGAAGGTATTCATGACAGGGCTTTGAACTTTGATATCACATTGTAGGATTTGGAGAAATTGTACAAATATCTATTTTTATTCTATTATCTTGGACTGAAATAAACAGGATTGTGAATGTGTTGAAGCTAAGTTTAAACAAGTAGGTTTTGTGACTAAGATGGAAAAAATGCATATCTTCACATATATTTATATATGAATCGACTGCTATATGGTCTAGCCCAGTGGTGTCCAGTAGAACTTTATGCAGTGAAGGAAATGTTCTGCATCTGTGCTGTCTAATTTAGTAACCACCAGATGCATGTGCTTCTTGAGCTCTTGAACAGTGTTTGGTGTGACTGAAGAACTAAATTTTTAATTACATTTAAATTTAGATAGCCAAGTGTAGCTACCATATTGTACAACATGGTCGAGCCATTTGGGTTTTTCAGAAGTTAATCTGGGCTAGAAATGAAGAGTGATTTTTATTTTCTTATCGGAAGAACCAGTCTACCCCCAGAGGGGTTAATAGACACCCAATATTTTGTCTTAATGGGTTTAATCATAACTCTAAATATTTTATCCTCAACAGACATAAAGCAGGCAGAACAGTCTAAAGTCACATAGTAATGCTTCAGTAGAGTACTGCTTCAAGTTAAAGACAAACTCTGAGAAGTAGGTTAAGAGATGGAAAGAGTAGGAAAATGAGAAATCACTTTAACTGAACCTCAAACAATTGTATTTTTCTTTATAACACTTTACAAATATAATGCAAATTTATTAGTTTTACTATGTAAATGATTTTGGAATTTTATTTCATGCTACAGTATATGTTATATACAGCCAAATGGAAAATATATCTGAAAAGGGGGGAAATGAGGGCTTTCGCATAAATTGACTGTCCATAGCTCATGTAAAATTTATTTCAATAAAACCAGTCTTTTGTGCAAAAACCTTATCTCGATGTTACATAAAAATAACTGAAAAAGTACTACATTGATATATAATTATTTTATGTTACATAACATCGCCAAAGAAATATATTTTTTAAATATGAGGCTTGTAGAAATACTATTTACTTTATTCATATTAATGTAAAAATGCAGAAAGACTCTAAAGTAGAATAAGCATCTTAGTGGAGATAATAGAGATTTGAACATTTTGCATGATGCATATGGACTGATTCATAATTTGGAAAAGTAATTTGCATAGTAGAATATATGTATGAACATTAAAGCAATATGAATGAAAGAAAATATAATTCTTAGGAGGAAAATGTTCTGGTTCCAAAAGCTTATTATTATACCCATTTTTCATATGCTGGAAGTTAAGGGGCAAAGACACTTAGGTGAAATCATTGAGTAGAGCATTTTAATTAATAGCAAGACCTACACCAGATTTCTTGACTCTAGCTTTCTAGAATGACCATTTGGCATGCTTGCCAAACACCAGTTTAGGGTAACTCATGATGATTGTGAGCAGTAATCTCCAGAAATCAGTTACTGTCTTTCCCTTTCTGTCAATTACTGTCTTTCCCTTTCTGAGTGGGAAGGAAACTTAGATACTTTTAGTTATCTTTTTTTTTTTATTGGAGTATAGTCAATTTACAATGTTGTTTTAGTTTCAGGTGTACAGGAAAGTGATTCAGTTATACATATACATATATTCATTCTTTTTCAGATTCTTTACCCATATAGGTTATTACAGAGTATTGAGTAGAGTTCCCTGTGCTATATGGTCGGTCCTTGTTGGTTATCTATTTTATAGTGTGTGTATGTTAATCTCAAGATCCTAATTTATCCCTTCCCACAACGTTTCCCCTTTGGTAACCATAAGTTTGTTTCTGAAATCTGTGAGTTTCTGTTTTGTAAATAAGTTCATTTGTATCATTTTTAAAAATTAGATTCCACACATGAGTGATATCGTGTGATATTTATCTTTCTGTCTGACTTACTGCTCTTAGTATGATCATGTCTAGGTCCATCCATGTTGCTGCAAATGGCATTATTTCATTCTTTTTTATGACTGAGTAATATTCCATTGTATATATGTACCACATCTTTATCCATCCCTCTGTCAATGGACATTTAGGTTGCTTCCATGTCTTGCCTATTGTAAATAGTGCTGCAATGAACATTGGGGTGCATGTATCTTTTTGAAGTATGGTTTACTCCAGATATACGCCCAGGAGTGGGATTGCTGGGTCATATGGTAGTTCTATTTTTAGTTTTTCAAGGAAGCTCCATACTATTCTCCATAGTGGTTGTACCAATTTACATTCTCCCCAGCAGTGTAGGATGGTTCCCTTTTCTCCATGCCCTCTCCAGCATTTATTGTTTGTAGACTTTTTGATGATGGTCATTCTGACCGGTATGAGGTGATACCTCATGGTAGTTTTGATTTGTATTTCTCTAATAATTAGTGATGTTGAGTATCTTTTCATGTGCTTTTGGTCATCTGTATGTTTTCTTAGTTATCGTTCTGTGGTGTATGTAGGTGTAAATGCTTATTTTATGGTATGTATATTGGATTTATTTCTAAAAATTAGGAAATTAAATCTAAGCTTTAAAACTTGAAATGATGCCAAACTGCAGTGTTAATAGGCAGCTCAAATATCTCTGCTTAGAGTCTCCAGCTGTTTCATCAGAATGAAAAATTGAGATGCTTATGTCGTTTTATTACAGCATGATATAAATTACAGAGGAAGCAAATTATAGTTGAGTATTGGGCCTTAGCACCACTCATAATTCTTAGGAAAGAAAGCAGCTCCACACTGGTAATGGGACCAAAGAAGACACGATGTTAAATAGATGAACTTGCCTTGATTGTAAAATTCACCAGGGAGACGAAGAGGACCCAAGGCTGAGCTTGCACCCGTAGAGCTGTGGCTTTGAGGGAAGGACGGGCACTGTCTGGGGCTAGGACTTCAGGCTTTAGTAGTCAGCTGCTACACTAGAGTCTAATTTCAGTTGTGACTGGTCAACCCCAGGTAGCCCCTGTAACCCCAGGTATGGGCCGTGAAGTGGTCCAAAACAAGATCCGGTTCTCACTTTTTTTTTTTTTAACTCCATCACTGATTTTTAAAAAAAATTATTTATTTGTTTATTTATTTAACTGCACCAGGTCTTAGTTGCAGCACGCAGGATCTTCAATCTTCATTGCGGCATGTGAGGTCTTTAGTTGCAGCATGCGAACTCTCGGTTGCGGCGTGTGGGATCTAGTTCCCTAACCAGGGGTCAAACCTGGGCCGCCTGCATTGGGAGTGCAGAGCCTTAGCCACTGGACCACCGGGGAAGTCCCTGGTTCTCACTTAGAGCATGTTTATTTTTGTGACTTTCTGAACATATTTTGTAACCTCCTGAAGGGGCCGATAGTCAACAGTGGAACTCAGGGAGCCAGGATTGCAAGGCCAGCGCTTTCACAAATGCACTGTATAATCCTGGGAAAAATCACTTCACTTTGGGTGAGGCTCGTTTTCCCCACCTGCAAAAAATAGAGTTGGAGAAGACAATTTCTAAGGCTGATCCCCACTTTAATATTTTATGATTTGCTTTCCACTAAGAACCCCTTTTTATATTAATGACCCAGCATGCCTTCCCCACCTCACTGGTCACTGAGCTTCCAGCTATTTATGGGCTGCTGGGGCACCCTCTTTTCTCTTAGATGTTTGTTTCTTAGGCATGTGTTTGTTCTGTCGTGTCCCACTATTACATTTTAAGTTCCTGGAGTTTGCCTAATACAGATATGTAGACTATGCTTCAACGTTTGAACGTGAATAGCAAGTCTGTGAAGAATTTAGCTACACATTTCTGTTGTGTTCCCAATAGTTATCTCTGTGCTGAGTTGTACAAATATTATTTCTGATATTGCCTTGAAAGTGTAAACTTACATCATAAAAAATTGCATTTTCTAGAAATGCAAATCGAAGGCACTATGAGATATCACCTTACACCCATTGATATGACTATTATATTAAAAAAAAACAGAAAATAAGTGCCGGTTAGAATGTGAGGAAATTGGAATCCTTATGGTGGGACTGTAAAATGGTGCAGCTGCTGTAGAAAATATCATGGCAGTTCCTCAAAAGATTAAAGTAGAATTACCATATGATCTTGCAGTTCCACTTCTGAGTATATAGCCAAAAGAGTTGCAAGCAGAGTCTCAGAGAGATATTTGTACACCCATGTTCACAGCAGCACTACTCACAACAGCCAAAAGGTGGAAGCAACCCAAGCGTCTATCAATGGATGGCTGGATAAACAAAGTGTGGTACATACATACAGTGGAATATTATTCAGCCCCCAAAAGGAAGGAAATCCTGTCACATGCTACAACATGGATGAACCGTGAGGACATTATGCTAAGTGAAATAAGCCAGTTACCAGAAGACGAATACTATATAATTCCACATGTATGAGGTATCTAAAGTAGGCAGGTTCATACAAACAGGAAGAAGAATGATAGTTAGCAGGGCCTAGGGGGAGGGAGAAAAGGGGAGTTGTTTAATGGCTACAGAGTTTCAGTTTTGCAAAATGAAAAAGTTCTAGAGACTGTCCCAGCAGGAGCAGCCTGTGCTTTCAGGAACCACTGTCGTTGATGAGAGAGGCAGGAGACAAGGGCGAGTGAAAAGGAGCATTTGCTGTAAATGACTACTGCTTTCATTCTAGCTACATATACAGAAGGATTCCTATTTCTAGATAAAAAAGATGTGAGAATGGGTCTTAAAATTATTCTCATTAATCAGAATAGAAAACTTGTATAGAAAGCAACTTGGTTTCAGAATCCTGGTGAGAATCCATGGACAGACTTCCACCCTTGGTCCTTCAGAACAGGGTCCCCCGTAACGATGTTTCTGATTTTGCAACCCTGTCAATGAGAAACTGAACACCCACTCCAAATGGGTGTGTATTTATTTATCATATCACTATACCATTCTACTAATATATTAACATACATGATAAAACATGTGACAAGAAATAGTTAAGTACAAACAAAAATTAAATGGAGTTTTAAGGATATCTCCCCACCTTGGCAGATGGTCCTGCCTCAGCCCTCAGCTGCGTGTAGCTCCTCGGTGGAGACCGCTGCTCTAGAACCCGGCTTTTCAGACTAATGCTTTGGACGGCAAACGCCTCCACAGATTGACATCAGAAGGTCTGTGCAAAATCGTCTGGGGAGAGGGCCCCCGGGTTTCCTAAGATTTCCAAACTGTTCTGTGAGCCATAAACGCCTCAGTCTCAGTTCTCTAGAGAATGAATGAAATTGCAGCATTCTTTTTTTTTTAAATTGAGGTGAAATTTATATTAAATTAACCATCTTAAAATGAACAAATAAATGGCATTTGGTGCATTCACAGTGTTGTGCAACCATCACCTCTAAAATACTTTCATCACCCCCGCAAAAAACCCATACAGATTAAATAGTTGCTCCCCACTTCCCCTCTCCCCCCAGTCCCTTGTTTGGCAGCCACAAATCTACTTGCCATCTCTAGATTTACCTATTCTGAATATTTTGCATCAATGGGATTATACAATAGATGACTGTGTGTCTGATATTTTTAAACTCAACATCATGCTTTCCAGGCTCAGATAGTGGTTTTTACCACAATTACAATGATGATTATTAGCATGAGACAGCAGCAGCAGCTCATGCCTAAGCTCCTGGTATGCTGGGCTGTGTGGGAATAGAAAGTGCAATTGCTGAAGGAGTTCTGGCCTCTTCTCTCTGCCTGGAAGTTGGTGTTTGCTCTCGGGCTCCAGGAAATGGGGAGGCTCTCAGCTTGTGTGGTCTCAGGAAACGACTGTCTGGGTAATACCTTCTTTTTCTTCACTGCATCCCCTCCGGTGCTACTCCTCGTGGGAGAAGGTATTTCGGTGGTGATCCCGAGGATGGGTGAGCTTATTGTGGGAGGTAATGGGGATATTGGTGACCACATGGCCAGACCAAACTCACTCTGCACACAGAAGCCCTGCAGACATGCCTCGCAATTGTCACTGTCATGTGGCCCTTCAAGAGAGATTTCCTTGATCATAGGAATCTCCACGAACGTAAATCCTTCTCTATAGCATTTCTTCAGAATTTGCAACACCAGGTTGTTCAGGATCCTTGAGATGTTCTCTTCTGTGAACTTGGGAACCTCAAACGAAGGCTGGGAGCACTTCTGACATCTCTGGGCAAAGACCCTCATCTTCACCTGGCCCCTGGAATCCCCCTCACTCCAGTGCATGTGGAAAAGGACCTGAACTTGGGCAGAGGCCCAATTTCGAGAGCATGAGGAGCACTGGAACCTGTGGAGAAAGAAGACAAGACCCTCAGCTTGGCCCAGTATGGCCCAGTATGGCCCAGTTGTGGGCTGTGCCGGAGGGACACACAGAAACATGATTTGATCCGGGTCACGGATTAGTGGGGAAGAAATCCCGAGCCCCTTGTTCCTATCTCCATTGTGCCACCAGCATGCTCTGTGACCCACAGATGTGTCTGCCATGAAAACAGCAAATCACAAGCCATCAGAGCTGGAAGGAATCTTGGGCAAATTCGAAGTCCGGTGTGATCATTTTAGAGATGAGGCACACGCTGGGAACTTGTCACGCCCAGAGACCCAGTGAGTGGAAGAGGCAGGACTGGAACTCCAGTCTCTTGACCCCAAATCAAGGCTTCTTCAAATGTAGATTTAAGTGGGTCAAAGGCTACAAGTGCAACAGCCCCGAGAACCCTGAACTGAAATCCAAAAATAGATACAAGTGGGTGTGGATAAGTGCTATAGTCTGAATGTTTGTGTCCCCCCGCAAATTCCCATGTTGGGATCCTAACGTTGAAGGTGATGGTGTTAGAAAGTGGAGCCTTGGGGAGGTGATTAGGTTGTGAGGGTGGAGCACTTGGGAATGGGATTAGTCCCCTTATAATAGTGACCCCACAGAGCGCCCTAGCTCCTTCTGCCATGTGAGGACACAAGGAGAAGCCTGTGGCTCAGAAGAGCAGCTGGCACCTTGATCTTGGACTTCAGCCTCCAGAACTGGGAGAAATGAGCTGAGACTCTGCTCCCATGCTCTTGGCCTGGGAAAACCACGCGCCACCAGGAGAAGAGAGCTCTGCTTCCTCTGCCCGGACCCTCTCCTGGCGAGGGGTTGGTGGGCAGGCAATGAGCACGGCCCCAGTCCCGAGCTAGAGTCCCAGCCTCCCACCCCCAATCCTTGGGGCTCTGCTTTCCCAACTGGAAAAGAGAGGGTGAGACTCTGGATGACTTCTGAGGGTCCTATTTTAACAAGACTCCATCAGCTTGGAGTAGAGAGGGGTAAGGTTGCTGAGTGTTGCTCAGCTCTCCCCGTCCTCTGCCCCCTCCCTGACGCTTCTCCTCAGCACACAGGGCGTCTCCCCACGGACTCTGTGTTGGACCCTAGGTCTCCCAATGCAGGGAGCATGAGCCCTGGGTCCTGCTCGTCCAACTCTCCTGCGGTTGAGGGAAATAGCCTCCACTCCTCCCCTTCTCTTTTCCTCACTGCTTCTCACCCTCACCCCTTGCAGCCTGTTTTCTCTGTATCTGGGCATTAGCCCAGTCCTGCTATGGTTTTGCGGTTCAGTGTAAAAAGGAAAAATTTTTAATGAAGCCAAAACGTCTTGGATCAAGGACACCTTGCTTCCTGTAATCTTCAATTTACAAGCGTGAGCACAACAAGACAAGTAACGAGTGTACACCGTAAGAAATGAGCAAGAATTTTCTGGAATATTGCTATCGCATTCTCTACTCACCTGGCACAGGTCCACTGCTGGTATTGTGTCCACCCTGGCTTCAGGATGTTAGGAAGAAGGCTTTTGTCTAGTGTCAGTTTCCATGTGTGCCATGGTTTCACCTCCCGGATTAATTCCTGGAACACCTGCTTCCACACCTCCATGTCCTGACGCATCGCTGCTGTCCCCGTGAGCTGGGTACGACAGTGTCTCCCGGGCTCTGACGGATCTGGAGCAGGACATGAGGTTTCCTGCTTTAGAGAGCAAGGGTTCAGACCCACTCTCCCTTTATGTCCCTGGACTGGGCTCATGGACCAGGTCTTTGCCCCAAGGACCAAAGGTCAGTTGATGCTGGCTCCAAGTTCTGAGAACAGCACTAGGCTCCACAGGGAATTTCGAAAGACACGGAATGCATGGCTTCATCCAGCAAAATATTACGAAAGGAGGGCCCCGGACTCCATGTCAGGACGGGTGGATCTCAGCCTGGCTCTGCTATTTGCCCATCTTTAACTGGGAACACACCTTTTTACCTCCGAAGCCCTATAGATGGTGGAGACAGGCTGCAGTTTCCCTTTCTAGAAGTAACATTTGAAAATCCTTGTCCATTGGGCTGCTGTGCTCACGATCTGGGAGGAGAGATGCAGAGAAGGACACGGCCATCCTGGGACCTTGCTCAAATTCCTGCATTCCTGCATCCTCGCCCTTGCTCTTTACTTCCTTGCTTGTGCCAAGTCTCTGTGGGACCGTGTTTCACAGACACTAAGCTGTCCAAGGCAACTCCCAAGCCCACTCTTCCACCCGTTGGAGACCAAAGCTGTTGTAGTTCCTTTGCCCCGGAGATGAGGCTACAAAGTCCCCACGTGGGTGGGAGGCCATGGCCACACTCCGAGGTGCTTCATCATCCCCTACTTCCTCCAGGACAGGCTAGGGAAGGAGGAAGGAGAGAGGAGCGGGGCTGACACCAGGGTGGGTGCTAAAGCAGGAGAGGAAAGCCCTGCCCTCAGCGAGTCCTCCAGGCTGGCAGCTCCTACCTCAGCTCAGGCCCGCAGAACAGCCTCTGTCCTGGCCTGCCGGCGCCTCCAGGGCTGCTTGAGCCACTTTCCACACTGCAGCTGCAGGTCTTTCCAGAGGCGGAAACCCCCACCTACATGGGGCTGTAGCATGGCATTCAGACCCCTCACAGGCCAGCCCTGCCTTTCTACCAGCCTTAGCCCTGCCAGGCTCATGCTCCCCCAAGGCCATATCCGCGCCTCCACACTAAACCCCAGCCCTGCACTCCGGGCCATCCTCTGAACACTCCTGCCCTCCCTGCCCTCCTGCCTTGTGCGCAGATCCACCCCACCCAGAGCACCCACCTTCCCTCCCACCTTCAGGTTGTAGGGCCCACTCAGTACATGTTCCACTGTCCACTCCCTGGTCCTGCCTGGTGTTAACTAAAGAAATTCCTGTGCCCGCCTCCTAACTGCTGCTGAAGAAAGAGATCTCCTGAAGGGGAGAATGGACTCCTCCTTTTCCCCTGCAGTTGAACAAATGCAAATACTCTTCTGCAGCATAAAGCTCATTCAGATAACAAGGTGGTGACCAGAGAATATTTAAACAAAGGATCGGTCTGACTTTGTAGCTGGTGTGAAATATTGTGTGAAAATGTCATATCCTGTTCTGTTTCATTAAAACCACCTTTGAAAATAATTATGTAAGGAGATCTTGAAAGCTACACAGATAGTGTTTCTGGGTCACGTAAAGATTACCTTTAGCCTCTTGCTCTGGTGAGAATATTCTAATTTGAAAACTCTGTGCGCTTAAATGATATAAATATTTGAACACAAGTATTAAAGAGTGTGAGAGTGTTTGTCGCAATTAAATTAACATAGGCTGAATGTCTTCTCTCTAACTACCATGAGGAACATCACTTACCTGTTTTTCCAGAGAATTCTGGGTTTCTGGGGTAGGGGTGGGGTATGCCAAGGCCTGGGAAAGCTCCGTGGGGCTGAAGAGAAGATAGCGGGATATTCATATTCGTGTCTCACAGGGACACTACTAGTCCCAGCCCCAGAAGTTCTCATTGAGTTGATCTGGGCATCAGCGTTTCTAAACAGCTCCCCAAGTTCTTCTGATGCTCGGTTACGGTTAGGGTGGAGACCACAAGGAAGCGGAAGGGAAGGGAAACCTGGAGAGATCCTGGTAGCAATCACACGAGAGGGAGACTGAGGTGTCCCTCCTTCCCGCAAGGTTTACAGAGCCTGCTTTTGGGGGAACCAGTCCTAGGGCTGCCTGGTGGCATCCACCAGCTGGGTCAGGCACTGGCAGTCTGAGCAGTGGGCTGTAGATGGAAAAGGAAGGGCTAGAAGCGGGAGGGAGGGAGGGAGGCAATGGGGGTGGGTGGGGAGGAAAAGGAAGAGGGGGGAGGGGGAGGGGCTGGCCATGGCAGCATTTGGCAACCTCACAGGCACCTCTTTCCCGCCCTCTGCTGCTGCACCAGAGTGCAGCTCCTTCAACAGCAGGCCCACCCTGGGCCATCAGAGTCTGCCCTCCTCACCCTCCAGTTTTGTTTCTCTATATTACTTGGCTCGGGTCACAAATTAACCAGATTTGGGGAGCCCGCTTAATCAATTTCTCTCTTTCAAATTCTTTTTCTGTACTCCTCCCACGTACTCTCAACCTCAGGGCAGATTAGGAGAAGATTTAGGAAGAGGGTGAGGGCACAGGGGAGAGTCTGGACTGGAAGTCAGGGGTCTTTGGTCTGTGTGGCAGTGAACAAGTGGCTTCAGGCTTTTGGAGGATGAAATGTGCCTTTTTTTTTTTTTTAAAGGAATTTTGCCTTTTTTATTTTTAAATTTTATTTATTTATTTATTTATGGCTGTGTTGGCTCTTCATTTCTGCGCGAGGGCTTTCTCTAGTTGCGGCAAGCGGGGGCCACTCTTCATCGCAGTGCGCCGACCTCTCACTATCGTGGCCTCTCTTGTTGCAGAGCACAGGCTCCAGACGCGCAGGCTCAGTAATTGTGGCTCACGGGGCTAGTTGCTCCGCGGCATGTGGGATCCTCCCAGACCACGGCTCGAACCTGTGTCCCCTGCATTGGCAGGCAGATTCTCAACCACTGCGCCACCAGGGAAGCCCAAGATGTACCTTTTATGTGGAAGGATTCTAGGTGTGCCTGGTACAGAGAAGAGAGCCCTTAGATGCTGGTCTCTTATGTGGAGAGCTTGACAAACACAGTTTCCAGGACCTTATTTGGAACACCCTCAACTCTCACAGGGACCCATCCACTCCGGAAATGGAAATTTATGTGTATAAATAGGAGCTTGCATCACTGCCTCTTTGCTGGCCAGGGCACAGCAGTGTTCTGTCCCTTCCTCATGGGGAATGGCTGTGGCTGGTCCCTCTGGACATTCATCTCAGCTTCTAAGCCAGGGGCCATTCTCTTTCAAACAGGGTCAGGACTCAGCCTAGACACTCGCTGACACTCTTTCTGAACCCTGGGCTGGGCCCTGGGTCAGCTGCTCTGAGGAGGCCATCTCTGAAAGCTTGGGACATGCACAGGGTGGGAAAAATTTGAGTTACCCAATGCACATGCTCCCAGCTGAAAGGGAACAAGATAGCACTCTGCCGTCGTGAATCAGCTCTCATGCTGTAAACAGGTGTCCTTTTCATGGTCTGTTTGTGCCATGTTTTTCGAATTTTTGTGCTTTTTGTTGGTGACTCTGTTGTTTAAAGTGGCCCCAAGTGTAGTGCTGAAGTAGTGTCCTGAGTTTCTAAGAGCACAAAGGCTGTGATGTGCCCTATGGAGAAAACATGTGTGCTAGATGAGCTTCATTCAGACATGACTCATAATGCTGACAACTTGATTTCAGATTTCCAGCCTCCAGGACTGTACGATAATAAATTTTCATTGTTTTAAGCCACCCAGCTTGTGGTAGTAAGTGAAGAAACGAATACAGAAGGGTTTAAAGCCTCCTGGCATTTCCCAGCAGTCCTGAGGGCTGGGGCCACCTGCCTGCTTTTCCAACAGGTGCAAGGAGCAGGAAGCAACTTCAGCATATAGCGCATTCCTTCTTTTCCCCACCTACCATCACTTCCTCGTTATTTGTTGGAATAATGAGAAAAGATTCTCATTATTTGTTGGCCGGACAATTTTGATAGCCCCTTGATTCATATTCTTCCCATAGTGTTCTCTCTGAAAAATCAGCCTTTACAGAGTCGCCAGAGAGCTCTTTTTAAAATCCAGATGCCCTGGGCTTCCCTGGTGGCGCAGTGGTTGAGAGTCTGCCTGCCGATGCAGGGGACGTGGGTTCGTGCCCCGGTCCGGGAGGATCCCACATGCCGCGGAGCGGCTGGGCCCGTGAGCCATGGCCGCTGAGCCTGCGCGTCCGGAGCCTGTGCTCCGCAGCGGGAGAGGCCACAACGGTGAGAGGCCCACGTACTGCAAAAAAAAAAAAAAAAAAAAAAAAAATCCGGATGCCCGAGCCGCAACTAGGGAGCCCGCCTGCCACTACTAAGACCCGGCGCAACCAAATTAAAATACATAAATAAATAATCAATCAATCCAGATGCCACACCCTGGCCAGGCCGGCCTCCTCACTCCTCCATGAACGTGATAAGCTGGAGCGGGGCTTGCTCAGTTACTTCCTCCATGTCTCCCCTCAAATGTCACCCCCGTAGGGAGGCCTTCCTCATTCCCTAGATATAGTAACACCCTTCACCTCCCCTCCCACACTCTTTCCCTCTCACCATTCTGTATTTATCTTTTTGGGGGTTTGTTTTTAAATCACGTCCTGACATAGCCTTAGTTTCTAGGAAACAACCAATTTGAAATAGGAGAGCAGGGAATTTTTATCCACCCATACAGTGCCTGGGTGCTCAAGAATTACTTGAATGATTGTTAAATGAATTCTGTCCAAATTCTGTTGCCGTTCTGTAGAACAATCCCAATCCGGGGCCTGGGGGCGGGGTGAGGGAGGAATGGGCATGGTCCTGCAATTGCTCCTGTCGGTTTTTCCAGGGCAACTGTCCACAGCTTCCCAATCTGCGGGATAATTTCCATTTTCTCTCTAATAATTTGCCCCTTTTTCTGTTGGGTTTTGCTGGGACGTGTCATCATCCCTGATCTATCCATCCCAAAATAATGCCCTCTTTCAGAGTCCCAGCTTTAAGAGCATTTGGGTCAGGACAGGTCTCTTTTTCAAATCTGGCCACCTTAGCCTCTAGGATCTTACTCCCCAAGGAAATTGCTCTTTAAGTCAACTTTAATACAAATGTCTTCCACGGTTTTTCTTTCATTTTGCTCTGTCCCTGTCCTGTGCTGAGTGCAAGAAGAAGAAGAAGAAAAAAAAAAAGCTTTGTAAACCAATTTAGTTCCTCCTTCAGACTGATAAAAGCCTAACCAGTCTTCTAATCGGTAATTAATTCCTAAGAACAGAATTTTCCATCTTTGGGACTTTAAAAGTTCCATTTGAACTTCCGTTTTTATTATCATTCAACTGAGAATTTTTTACTTCTCATTAAGACAACTTGCTCTCTATATTATAAAAGTTCTCATTACTGATTATCTGTTTATTGACTGAAATTCACCATCCCTGAGAGTTAAAATTCAGAGCCTGGGCCAGGGCTAATGTAATGAACAATCCAGAATGAATGTGAGACCAAGGGACTGGCCATATGAATGCCTTCCTGAGCACAGCAGTTGAGGCAGCTCAGTGGGATCTACTGATATCTGGATGAGATGTACAGGCCAGTGCGGTACTCAGGAGTGCTCTGAGGCCCGAGGTACCTGACTGCAGAGCTCCCAGCCTGCTCTGGCCGTGAAAATGGAGACCCCCATAGTGGGCAGGGACCCTCTCTGCTCAGCCCCTTTGTCTTCTCTTGGAGCATGTTTATTTGTGTTTTGAGTTTTAGTTTTTCATAATTCTGTTGTTAATGGTGCAAAAAAAAAGTGAAAACTTAAATGACCATTTTTTAAAAAATAAAAATTATTATTAAAATGTTTAACACAGCCCCCTGTTTCTGTTAAGGTAATTAAAGAAGGAGTCCGTTAGACTGAGGTGGTTTTTCTGCCTTGGTAGTCTTTGTAAGCAAACTGAAACCTCAGCCAGAATCAATGCACTGGAATCTGAGAAAACGAAACTTAAGAACAACCTATCACAAATAGCCAACTAGGCTTTCCCAAATTAGGCAACCACGTAAGCTGTAGCCAATCAGATAGTCTTCTTGTTTAGCTTCTGTGTCTTCTCTAAAAAAGCCTCCCTCAGCCCCTGTCGGTGAAGCATAGCCAGCCAACCTTCAGTCTGGTGCTGCCTGATTCCAGTTGATATATGCTCAAACTCTTGAAAATTTTAATGTGCCTCAGTTTATCTTTTAACATTTCTTTTCCCCAATAGTACGTATGTGAGATTTATCCATGTTGTGCCATGCCGCCATAATTTATTGATTCCTAATCGTGTATATTCCATTGAATGAAAATCACAATGTATTTATCCACACCAATGTTTGCTTATTACAAATAATGGGACTATGCATATTCTTAAGACATGTCTTCTTATGCACCTTTGTATACCTTTTTTTTTTTTTTTTTTTTTGTGCTGTACGAGGGCCTCTCACTGTTGTGGCCTCTCGCGTTGCAGATCACAGGCTCCGGACGCACAGTCTCAGCGGCTATGGCTCACGGGCCCAGCCACTCGGCGGCATGTGGGATCTTCCCGGACCGGGGCACGAACCCGTGTCCCCTGCATCGGCAGGCGGACTCTCAACCACTGCGCCACCAGGGAAGCCCTATATGCCTTTTTTTTGGTGTATGGTCGGGCCACTCAAGATGGCTCTCTGTACCTCCCCTGCCCTACCAGTGTCTGTTTCACCTATATCTTACACACGACTGACCTTCCTAAACTCCTGCCCCCGCCCCAGCTGGTGATTGTTCTTATCAAAGGGGCGGTGAGGGGCGTGCCCCTCCGCTGCTTTCCCTGGTAACTAATGAGCCCACCTGACATCAATTCCCCTGTAACTGGTAATCTCCCCTTCCCCCCT
The DNA here is from genome assembly GCF_005190385.1 of Monodon monoceros. Lineage (NCBI taxonomy): Eukaryota > Metazoa > Chordata > Mammalia > Artiodactyla > Monodontidae > Monodon > Monodon monoceros. The sequence continues at coordinate 61,892,761 of NW_021703780.1, read as the reverse complement.
GTCCCAGAGCGAGGACTGCCACCATGTTCATTTTCTCCGTCCACCGCACACAGTCGGGTGTCGCTCCAGGACCTTGCTTCAGACGTGTAAGCTCCCCCATCCATTACACCACTGACGTCTCTGTTGCTGACTCCGGGCTCTTTCTTTGGTCTTGAAGTGGGGCAGGCACAGGCCTTGTAGGTCTGTGGGGCGCAGCCCAACAGTTGGGTAGATAAGCCAGTTCTTTGAAAGTTTATGAGTGTTTCAATTGCTCTAATTCTCACCAGCACTTGGAATTGTCCTGCCACCAGCCCAGGGGTAGGGCCACCAACCCGAGTCTGCATTTCTCATCCCGCTGGCCTTCGTCCCAAGGTGTCATAATTGGGCTGCTTTATTAAATTAGGACACATTCCTCTGGGGCCGAGGCTAACCTTCTCTCCCAGAGGCAGTGCTCCTAGGGCAGCAGAAGAGTCAATAAAAAACTAAAATAATCCAAGAGTAACTCTAAGGTATAAGGAAACTTAGGGCTGAGGGAGAATCCTTAAGGGAGGACAAACTTGGAAGGGCTTCGGGCCTCCTTGGAGACGGTGCGGTCAGCCCAGGGATAGCGGAGACGTTCACTGGGGGCCTTGAGGCCAGGAGGCCTTCTGAGTGCCTGAGCCACGTGGAGGCTTGCACAGGGGCTGCAGCTCAACGTGTGACCCCGGGCTTGGAGAGGAAGTCCGGGTGCCAGCGCTAGAGGAGGACACGCAGGCTGCGCGGGGCTCCCGGCTCTGTATGGAGAGGGCTCTGGAAAAGGTCATCACCAGACCCAGGCTGCAAATGCGCAGCCCAGACTGCCTGTCTTCACGCCCACCTTGCCCTCCCCTGGCCCTCACTGGAACTGGCAGGAGGACGCCTTTCTCCGGCAGTGTCCTTCCGGCGCCCTCTACTGAGAAAGCTCACCATCGCGCTCACTCTGGAATTCCAGCTCAGTGCATATGCTGAAGGGTGCATTCAGAGCTGGGAGGTGGTAAGTTGATGATTGACACAAACATTATACAAATGCATGACATGACCTCATTGAAGCGGCTGGCGGGAAAAGGGGCTGATCTGAATCACTTTAGAAAACAGTGTTTTGCCTGGAAATTGTAAGGCTAAAGATGAAAGGAGCTGTAAAGAGCATACTGTAATTGGTAGATTTGTTTCCCAGAGGGCTGCAATTCCGAAATTGCTTCACAGGTGTGCTGGGGTAGAACAAAGAAGTAAATGGATGATAGAACGTTGTGTATGCCGCAGGAGAGGGAAGTTACAGACACACAAGGAAGGAAGGCTGGAGTGAATCCCGAGGACGGGTTAGACTGGAGACGTCAGTATGCAGCTCAGTACGTGCACAGCTGGCTAGAATCAGAAACAACGTGAGTACATCTGTGTACTTTACGTGTATGACTTTTACTTATATTACCTCACTCTGCTGAGACAGCCCAGTAACAAGTATACCCGGTGTTAAGGCTTTGATTTCTGACTATCATTGTCCAGTGAAAGCAAGGAAGGCAGGCTTGGTAAAATGGCTGATTCTAGGCCGTGGGTGGGGAACATACAAGATGAGCCTGTAGCATTTTGTGGTGCCAGAAAATAAGGAGGTTCTCAAAAAAACAAAAGGATGGGGGCGTGCCAAAAGGTTGCGGGAACCAACCTGAAACAGATCCCAGCAGCCAAAGCTGTAACCAACATTTCCCTAATGGGCCAGACACAGTGCCAAGGTTTTTAAAAAATATAAATATCGAATCCTTGCTACAGCCCTGGTAGATTTTTACTCCCATTTTAGAGATGAGAAAACTGAGGTTCGAAGAGGTGAATTAGAAATGCCTCTCCTGTAGCCCAGGTGCACTGTTGGAAGCTGAAGGCTGCCATTCATCTTGTGGCTGGTCTATGTCGTCCCCACGTTCCAGGTGCCTGGCCCGTCTGAGGCCATCCCTTCCCAACCTTGGCATCATTTCTCCCTCGGGCCTTTCCTCCCCCCGCAGCGTGAAAGGGCACTGCTGTGGGTAAGAAAGCAGGGAACCAGGCTGCTTCCTTGTTCCTGCCCAGCCTGAGGGTGGGGATGGGGGTCTGTCAGAGGAGCCACAGGAGGGTGGGCTTTCCCTGCAGAGGAACTCCCCCGAGGTGAAGCACAGCTGCTCCTTGTAGCAGCAGGCTCTCTTCACGAAACCCAAACACCTGTGCTCACTCCTTCTCTCACTTCTAGAGGACAGGCCAGCCCTCTTCCTTGGCTGCGACAGGCCTTAAAAGATTCCGAGGAAGGTTCCCCAGGACATTTTCTCTTCTAAGTTCCTTCCTGAGCCCTTTGCATGGCGGGTGGCAGTTCTGGTTCTATCTCACTGAAGTCCTCCCAGCTTCAATTCAGACCACTGCCTCAGCCCCAGCCTCCCTGGGGAAGAGAGCCCGGGATGCCTTGGCTCCCACCTAGCCAATGGCAGCGACAATTAATGCACCACGAATGGCCAGCATCACAGCAATGAACCCTGACCCAAAAGTTTGAGGGAGATGACGTAGGAAGAACCACTTCACAGGTGTGACGGCCAACACCCATGGGAGCAAAGGAGCCAGTCGGCATAAGTGGGTTCTCTAAAGAAGGAGGGGCTGGGCACAGGAAGGGTGTGGCTTGAGGGCTTCCTAGGGGGCAGGTACCTCCTGCAGCCTCTTTCCTCTGAGGAGGCCCCCTACTCTCCTTAGGAGCCGCGTGGGTCCTCAGAACCCCACCTCACTCCCACCAGCCTCAGCCTGTGACCTTGGCATCCCTGCTTGGTGATTGACATTAAGCAAGTGGGTGGTCCTCCATTGCCACCAGCAGCTGTCACAGGAACTGTGGGGACATCCTGCCCTGCAGGGCTCCCTGCTTGCCAACAGTTCTCCTTCTTTGCCCCACATGCCATTCCTGCTCTCTCTTTCTCCCCAGCAGGGAGCTCTACTTCCCGCCCCAGTGGACAGTGTCTTGCAGGCCTCATGGCTGGTCTGGGCCCAGAGCACAACTGGGACCCAGGAGAACAAAGCCTGGAGCCCAGCCAGCAGACCTTGTCGTCACCTTCCAGGCTGCCTGCCTCTGGCAGCCAGCTTGCCCCCCTGAGCTTTCTTCTCCCAGCTTCCCTGGTCCCCGATCCAGCTGAGCGCTGGACTGAGGTCTGACTTGATCCTGAATTTAATCCACAGAAGGAAAGGAAGAAGGCTTGCTCCTCCTGGGGCTGGCAGGGGCTTGGGAGAGCAGGAGGCTGGCCAGGGAGGAAGCACGGCCTTGGAGCCGGACCCAGAGGTCATGGAGACTCTTCCCAGTCTGGAGCTAGCTCAGCAGCCCCCAAGAGCATGGAAGAGTTGGCCTCTCTGCCCCAAGGCGGCAGGTTCTTGCCCTGCTTGACTCGAGGTGGGTGGGGCTGGGGGCGAGAGATGAGACAGATTGTGGAACTCGAGGTATCAGCATTTGCTGGGAACATTTGACTCAATTTTTCATTTGTTTCCTTATTCCCCCTCTGGGCCCCTTTGATGTCCCTGCTTCATCAGCCACAGCTAATTTTGATTTAACAGCAATATGCTGGGGCCCCCAGATTATGAAGTCTCAGTGCCAGTGTGGGAGGGAGGTGAACATTGGCAGAACATTCAGCCCCTTCTCGGCACTGCCTTCCCAGCAGAGACACAAAGTTTCCTAGGGGAGTAATGGGCGTGGGGCGGGGTGAGGAGAGCACAGCTCCCAGGGCCTGAGGCTGCCTAGAGGGCGCTTTGGTGTCACCTCGCCCCTGAGCCTTGGTGTCCTCATCTGTGAAATGGGCAGAGTGATGGCAGGACCTGCCTCGCAGGGGTGGCTCAGGATCCAATGTGTTGTGCACACACAGCGTCCAAAACAGCACCTGTCACTGTGCTCAGGTGTTGGGCAGAGTCTGCCAGGCATGCTCGTTTCTTTTCCTCTCCCTCCTTCCCTCCTTCTTTCCCTTCCGTCCTTCTCCTGAGCCCAGGCCCAGCTCATACACTATCCCACTGTGACTTGGGTAACCACAACTTTCGTCCCCTTCCTCTCCCCTCCCCTTACTCTCTTCAGCCACTGTCAAGGGTTGACATTTGAGGGAGGAGGTTGCTTATCAAGGAAAGATTTGCCCTGCTGGTTCCAGAGGGCCTCCCAGCGCAACATTTTTGACACATCCCCTTTGGGGGATGCAGTCGTTTGCCTTCATGCTGGTGGCATTTAAAAATAAACGTTTAATTGATGTACAACCTACGTGTAGAAAAGTGCACGGTTAATATATGTACAGCTAGGTGAGTTATCACAAGATGAACACCCTCCTGTAATCACGACCCAAATCGAGAAAAAACCCCACATTACCAGCACCCTGAAGCCCCACTCCTGCCCCACTGATCACTTTCCCACCCCTTCTGCCTAAAGTTTCCACTCTCCTATCTTGTGACGTCATAGGCTCATCTGACCTGTTCTTGAGCTTTATATAAACACAGTCAGAGCTATGCACAAAGGTAGACACAACTTTGTGTCCGATCTCTTTCACTCAGCATTGTATTTTTGAGATTCAGCCCTGTTATAGTGGGTAGCAGCAATTTTTGTTGCTTTATAATTTATTTTTCCTGTCTACCACTAAGAGACATTTTGAATGTTAGGGGTAATGCTCCTGTGAACATTCCTGTCTGTGCTTTTGGTGTGCGCGTGCACACAGTTCTATTAGGTGTCCACTTAGGCAGGGCTGCACAGGAGCTGGCTCATCTGGGCTCATGAAAACCAGCTGTTAGATTGCCAGGAGCTTGCAGAATTTTGCCCCACTCTGACCTTTTTCCCTTGCATTCCCGTTATTCTCGATGTTATTTATGTCTATTGTTACCTGTTTGGCAGGAACACTGTGTAACGTGATATTACTCATCTCTTCCCAACTCCAGATTCAGTGATGTCCATCCACGTTGGCAATACGAAATCAGTCACCTTGGAAATTAGCAAATGCTACAAATCAGGGCTTAATAGATTGTTGTTTTTTACGGATTGTCTAGAGTTAGACTTAAGAAAGTGATAGAGAAAATGTCCACAATGCAGATTAAACTAATAAGTGTGTCATCTCTGTAGCTATAACATCATAAATAGCACAAACAATTGAGAAAATATTTTTCAGTTGTATGGTACTGGAAAACGATTATGTATCTGATTCAGGAAAGACATTGCTCACATCACCGACAAATAAGTGAAGTTCTGACATGCATCTAGTCGTTTCTCTTTCATCTTGCTCTTTAACATGAAAAAATACATCAAACAATAGTCATGCTGGAATTACACTCCCAGAACCCGTTATTAAGCTCTTAGCAGCCCAGCCCTGGTCATGGGGCTTATTGTGCTTTAGCTGATCCTGCCAAATGGTTCTCCAAATGGGTTGTACCCATTCATATGTCTGTTTGTGGGGTTTTAAACAAGATTCAGTTGTACTTTGTAGTCCTATCTCAGGACCAGCAGTTTCCTAGAAACTGAGGCCATGGCGGAGCAAACTAGCTGACACAGGCTGGGTGATAATTATCCGCAAAAGATTCCATAAGCAAACGCTAGTTCCGTAGGGCCACTTGCTGACGTGTGATCTGGGCAGGGAGGTGGGCTGCAGGAAGGAAGAGTTCACGCAGGTGCAGCTACTCGGCTTCCTCGAGGGGGCTGCCCTTTGCTGGCTCTGAGAATTTGAGTGATGAGGGGAGGCACCAGGTATCAGGGCGGGAACAGCCTGTGAGCATTGCAGGGCAAGGAGTATGGCTGGAGTATCTTCCTATAAACAATGGCAGAGGGCACAGAGCTGGGGGCAACTCCACTGGTAGCTGTATCCCTACTGTCCGGGTCTCCTGTCCTTTATGTATCAGCCCCATGGCCCACCTGGAAGGAAGCCTGAACTAGGCTGTCCCTGGGGCAGAAGCCCAGTGTGAGAAAGCTCTTCTCCTTCTCAAGGCTTCTCTCATGGGTTTAATTCTCACATCTTATGGATCACTGCTCAGCTCTGATCTCAGTAAATTCTTTAGTGCACTGAAATCTGTGGCCAACAGAAAGTGGCCCATAAAATGATGAATAAACATTGTCCAAAAATGCACACAAGGCCTTCTGAAGCTTGTGAATGCACCCATTGTTCTCCCTGCAGCCAGGGTAGATGTTTCCTTCTCTTTCGCTCAGGGGTAAGCCAACAATCAATCACAAAGCAGTGGTCAACAATCAGTCACAAAGCACTGTTAGTCATGAAACTCACAGAGGCAGGCTCTGTGCTAGATGTGGACCATACAGAGAAACACTCCAGCCCTTCTGGGTCCCTGTGCAAGGAAGGAACCGACATGCATGGAACAGTGCCGATAAGCTGAAGGCTTGAATGGGAGATTGTCTGCACTCCACTGCTGCAGGCATGGGTAGGGCAGGGGCAGAAGGTTCAGAGTGGGACTTGAGGGGGCCATTAGGAAAGTTGTCCCAGGCTCCTAACATGTAAGAATGATCCATCAACATGATACAGAGTGTTTCATGAGGCCCTGGAGTTGGACAGTGTTTTGGGTAATTAGACATCAGCATTATCCTGGGGAGAAAATGGATCCATGGCCCCCAAAATAATTTTAAATAAAGCTCCAGACCTCTGCATTTGACTTCTGCAGTACCAGTGCATTCTGAGTGGTGGTGAGTCAGGGAGCTTCCTCTCTCACAATCCGTCTGGAGGTCCAGGGGTCTGTCAATCCGATGGTGTCCAGAATGGAACTTCTGGTCCACCCCCTCCCAATCTGTTCCATCCACAGTCTTCCAAATCTCAGTTAATGGAAGTCCATCCTTTAGCTTCTCAGGCCAAGCACCTTGGAGTCGTCTTCCACTCCTGACCTTCACACCCCGTATCCCCTGGTAATGTAAGCAAATCCCATGGTGTCCACCTATCAAATGTGCCTAGAATTCAACCTGTCTTTCCACTTCCCCGCTGCTGCACCCCGGGCGAAGCTGTCTCATCTCTGTCCCTGATTATTGACGAACCTCCGCAATTGCCTCTCTGCTCCCTCTCAGTCTATTTTTAGCCCCCACCCCGCAGTGGCTCCTACCTTCCCAGAGTAAAAGAGAGAGTTCCTCCAGTTACCCACAAGGCCCCACAATTCCTCGTCCCTATACTCTCTCTCAGTCACTTGGTTCCAGCAAGGCCACCTTGTGGAGGTTGCTGGAAGATGCCAGAGTGAGGGTGTGTGGGGACTTTCCCTGCCCCTTTCAGAGCTGCCACAGGTGGGAGGCAGACTCTCTCTCCCATTTATAGGGCACTGAGCACAGGCATGGTCTTCCATGCCTTTTCCTGGACATTCTCATCTCCCATCATGGTAACTGCCTGCTCACTTGTTTGTTGCTGTTGGGGGCAGGGACCAGGTCTGGTTCATTTTGGTGACACAGCTCTTGACAAGTGCCTGGACCAGAATAAATGCTCAATGAGGATGTTTTCAACTGAAAGGAACCCCACTCCTCCCCTAGTGCAAGGAGTCAGGAAGCCAGATTCTACCTAGCCCTCCCTGGGCGAGTCTGGGCAGGCCACATGCCCGCCTCTGGGCTTAGAGACCCTACTTGTAAAATAGCATCAAAGGAAGCATTCAACTCTGAGAGTGTCTGATTTTTTTTTTGTTCAAGTTATTTCATAGGAACGACCTCAAGCCAGAATATTTCCAAATATCCTGGAAATTGCTCACTTCTCTGACTCTTTCCTCCATTTGCAAATAGTCATCGGGCTCTGCTTCATCTAGCACGTCCCCAGGCTTTGCTACCAGTTCCTCATTCTACGAGTCATCTTCTGCCTTTAAACCCTCATCTTGGCCATCTGGCATCCATGTTGCATCCTGCTGCTGCTTCCTCAACAAGGTGAACCATTCCCGATGACTAGGGAATGATGGGTTCAGAACAAGCTAGTCCTGGACTCACCCCTCAGTCCGTGGCACTCTCCGTGGCCCCTGCAAAGCACATCACCTGTCCTTAGTCACCAACATAGTGACCCTCAGCTCCTGAGGAAGTGGCCAAGTGACCACATGGGCTCTGGGAAATCTTTCCTTGTAGCCCAGAGCATTTTGGAGGTAGGAGCAGAGGTAAGACCTAAGAGTCAGGAGGCAGCTGACTGGAAGATGGATTAGAAAATGCCAAGATGAGCCAGTGAGGCTGCTAAGAGGGGCCTTAGAATTAATAAGTGAATTTAATGAGGTTGCCAGATATAAGGATAATATCCAAAAATAGATTGTATTTGTAATACTAGCAATTATTAGGAAACAAAATAAAAATCAGAAAATGAAAAATAAAAGGATGATCTCACTAACATAATGTTCAATGAAAGGAACCAGATACAAGAAAATACATATTGTATGATTCAATTTACATAAAGTTCAAACAGAGGCAAAAGTAAACTATAGTGTTAAAAATTAGAATAGTAGTTAACTTTGGGGACAGAGAAGGGTGTTGGTTTGAGTGGAGATATAAAGAGGCTTCTGAAAATTGGCAATGTTTTCTTTTTAGACATGAGAGGTGGTTACATAAGTGTTCTTTTCAGGATAATTTATTGAGCTGTACACTTAAATTTTTACACTTTTCTGTATGACCGCCGTTTTTTAAAAAGTTCAAAAAAGACTCCTTGGCCAGCTTGAGTAGGTGATCCACAATTTAAGCCAGTTGGCTATAGCCAGATCAAAAGAGCCATGGGATTCAAGAATAGTCCTTTGCAGGACAGTATGGGAGGGGAAAAGGGAGATGTGGGGGAGGAGAGAGCCAGAAGAAAGTGATCTCATTTCACAGAGGGCTTCTGCAAAGAATAATGGGTTCTCATTCTCTCTCTACGTCTCTGTCTCTGTGTGTGTGTCTCCCCCATATCTGAACATTCACACCTGCGTTTCTCAAAATGTTGGCTTGGCTGCTTGTTTTAAAACTACCTAGGTTCTTATTCAAAGTTATGACTTCGTTGTCTTTTGGGAGGAACTCAAGCTCCCCATTTCTGACTCTTTGACCCATTGATTATTTAGAAGTGTGAAGCTTAGTTTCTGAGTGTTTGGAGGTGTTCCTATCTCTGTTCTTGATTTCTAGTTTGATTTAATTGTGATCAAACACATTTTGTGTGATTTAAATTCTTTTAAATTTGTTGAAGTTTGTTTTATGTCCCAGGATGTGGTCTATCTTGGTAAATGTTCTGTGGACACTTGAGGACAATGTGTATTCTGCTGTTGTTGGGCAGTGTTCCATAAATGTTGATTAGATCTTCGTTGGTGGTGTTGTTGGATTGGTCCTTACCCTTGCTGATTTGCTGTCTCCCTGTTCTATCAGTTGTTGAGAGAGGAGTTTGATGCTTCCAACTGTAATTACAAATTTATCTATTTCTCCTTTTAGTTCTATCAGCTCTGTTTTTTGGTTCATACCCATTTAGGATTGTTATGATCTCTTGGTGTGTTGACTCTTACCATTATGTAGTATTCCAAGCTGCCCCTAATAATTTTCTTTGCTCTGAATTTGACTTTATCTGATATTAATACAGCCACTCCTACTTTCTTTTTAATTAACATTTACATGGTATATATATTTCCATTCTTTTACTTTCAACCTAGATATGTTGTTACATATTTTAGTGAGTTTCTTGTAGACAGCCAATGCAGGGTTGTTTTTTTAAAACACTCTGCTAATCCCAGTCTTTTAATTGGAATAGTTAGACTATAGTTGATATAATTATTGATATATTAGGGTTAAGTCTGTCATTTTATTTTAATTTTTGTTTGTTTTCCCTATTTTTACATTTTCACTGTTTTCTTTTACCTGCTGTCTTGTGGGTTACTTAAAACATTTTAGTGTTTTTTGTTTTTTTTTTTTTTGATGTGGACCATTTTTAAAGTCTTTATTGAATTTGTTACATTATTGCTTCTGTTTTATGTTTTGGTTTTTTGGCTGCAAGGATGCGTGATCTTAGCTCCCAAACTGGGGATCAAACCCTCATCCCCTGCATTGTAAGGCAAAGTCTTAACCACTGGGCCACCAGAGAAGGCCCTATCTATAGTGTTTTTGAGTGTATCTCTTTGTATAGTTTACGTAGTGGTTGCTCTAGGTATTACTTCGCACACACAATTTATCACAATATACTGGCCTGTTAGGTTGAATATGGACCCCAGAGATGTACATGTCCTGACTCCTGGAACCTATAAGTATGTTACCTCACGTGGCAAAAGGGACTTTGCAGATATGATTGAATTACAGATCTTGAGATGGGGAGATTATCCTGGTGGGCCCAATGTAACCACAAGGGTTTTTATAAGAAGGAGGCAGGAGAGTCAGTGTGAGAGACTGAGATACGATGATGGAAACAGAAGTGGGAGTGAGGTGGGGCCAAGATGCAAGGAATATGGTGGGCCTCTAGAAGATGGAAAAGGCCAGGAAGTGGGCTCCTCTGGAGTCTCCAGAAGGAGCACAGCCTGGTGTTCTTCGGCCCACTGAGGATAACTTGAACCTCTACCTTTACAACTTTAAGATGATTCATTCATATTGTTTAAACCACTATATCTATCATCTCCAGGGTTTAGGCTGTACTTAGCAGGAGGAACAGGGAGAGATGTGCCTACTCAATCTTTGTCCAGCACTGGAAGTTGGGTGTGCTGCTTTGGGGTGCTGGTGGGATTTCAGGATGAGTTGTCTGGTTCACGGCTGAGTGCACCTCCAAGTAGGCATGAGATCTGGGTGGGCAATACAGCTCTGGGGGTTTTCGGCATAGAGTGGGTTTAATCCAAAGGGGGAAGGGGGATGAGATTCCTTACGGACAGGGTGTAGTGGTGGGGGGGCGGACAAGGGGAGATGACTTGGAACCACTGTTAGCTCTGTGGTTCTGAAAGATTCCCTCGGGGACGGACTGCAGTGGGGGAGCCGAGAGGCAAGGGAGTGGTCAGGAGCCCAGGCAGGAGCCCAGGGCCATCTTGTGACCATGGAAGAGAAAGGAACATGTGGACATAAGGGCAGAATGAAGAAGGACTCGGTGCATTTGGGCCCTGGATCACACATAGTGGGTGAAGGAGAAAGGGAATCAGAAAGACACACCAGTATCAACCCGGAGAGACTGAGAACATGGGCCCAGCCCTACCAGACTGGAGTGAAGAGAAGACCACAAGGAAGGGCAGGGGTTCCGGGGCGCAAGGAGAAAGGGCAGGAAGGAGAAAGGGCAGGAAGGACAAGCAGAGAAGCTCTTGATTGCTGAGTTTCCTTTACAAATGGGGCAACATTGGGCAACACTGCTATTGGTTCAGAGCCCTTGCTCTCCTGTCCCCCAGCCCCCTCCCCTCAGATTCCTCAGAGTCCCCCACAAACACCACAGCTCCAGGGGGTCAGCTCTCTTTTCAAGAGGGACAACCAGGTGGCTGAGCTTTAAGAGTCTTTTCCTGAATGGATTTTTGGAAATTAATTCTCGCTGCAGGAAGATTTTGCTCAGGGTCAAGATTGGCTTGGTGGATCAAGAAAAGGAGGCATCCTGCTACCCCCATACCCCTCCTCTCACTCCCAGTATGAGCACACAGGAGGTTAAGGATGAGTGGACAGGATGCCCGGAGGGAGCCCTGGGCCAGTGCCTGCTGAGCAACCTTGGGAGAGTGTCATTTCTGGGATAAGACACACTTGTAGGATAAATGCCACAGCTCACGGGCAAGCACCTCCTGAAGGGCCCTGGGTCTGTGCTATTTTTACTTCTGGTTGCAGCTGAATAGAAGATGCATAGGAATAGAAGGAGGACCGAGGAGGCTAGAATCTAGAGCTGGGAGGGAAGGAAGGGAAGGGAATGGAAAGGGCGTGTCCCCACGGAAGACCCACCTGGCAGGTGCTAGTGAGAGGCCCTAGGCTGCCAAGGACCCCTCTGGAGATTCCAACAAGCCTTTGACTGCAAACTAACCCACTAAGTTGAAAGCACCTCTGGCCTTGAAAGGGAGGCACATGAGGGTTTGGGGGTGTCTGGAACCCTGCCTCCACGGTTCTCCCAGCTCATCACTGGCATTTCCGTGGTGCTCTCCTGCTGCCCTCTCATTTTGTCTTTGGAAGCTGATGTGGGGAGGAAAGAGGCCTTTTGGTAGAAGTAGGTCCTAGCTTCCCTGTAGGAGAGTGCTGGGTGCTGGGGTTGATGGAGGAATCTCCTCTTCAGCCTCTCCCATCCGCTCCCTGCTGCCATGCTCTTACCGACCCTCCTCAGGACACCAGGCAGGCAGGTGCTGCACAGCACAGGGTGGGGGCACTTCTCAACTCTCCTGCGCTTTTGTGCAGGGCCCCTCCTCCTCTGTTCCATCAGATGAGGCCTTGGGTTCTCTCAGCTCTGATGTTCCTGCTCCCTCCCGAGGTCCGAGGCAGGACCAGAATGTCCCCCCTGCTGGGAGGCCTCTGCAGGGCACAGGGTAGGGAGGAGGAAGGATGTGTGCAGCCACTCCCCACCACACTGTGCTGGGGCTTCTTCCCACCTCCAGGGGGATGAGAAGGGTGCCATCAATTAGAATTGTAACCAAAGGATTTGGTGCGGGGGGTTGCTTGGCTTCTCACCCCAGCTTTCTCCACACTCACTCAGTCAACAAGCCCTCAGTGAGGCTCTTCCTGGGCCAGAGATGGGTCAGCCACAGACCCTTCCCCCTGGAGCTCAGCGCTGGGGGCTGTGGGTGCCGGAGATGGGCCAGTAATTGCAATGACTGTGGTAGAAGGAGGCTGAGTCAGGCTCAGTGCAGGCTCCCAGAGGAGGGGCACCCAGGACAACTGCAGACACATGTTTAAGAAGGAGGGAGGGAGAGACAGAGCTAGAGATGGAGAAAGAAGCCAAGGAGAGAGACAGAAAGTGAGAAGGAGAGGGGAGGAGGGCGGGATTAGAGACAGAGATACGGAGAAGGGGCCGGAGAGCAGGACAGGGTAAGACTGAACACTTTAGAACATGGGGGCACCTGGGGCAACCATGTGTTCTGTGATAAGGAGGGGCATGTGGGAAAACTACCTCTGCCATTGTCTCCACCCCAGGTGCGCTGTTCCCTTCGCTGTCAAAGCTCCCTGCGACACCTCTGTCTGTAAATCTACACACTGGAAGGCAGCTCTCAGCACACACAGCCCTTCCCGCTGGACCAGGTGCCCCCAGAGGCCATTTCTGCTCCCCTTGTACCCTTGTGCCCAGCTGAGCCCCACACGGCGAGGGCTCATGAGTGTCTGCAAATATGGACAATAGCTTGCCTGTACTGAGCCTGTGTATGCATCTCAAACATCAGGTTTGAACTCTGCCCACTTCACAAGGTGGGTATTATTTGTGTCCCTTTTTTACACCTGGGGAAACTGAGGCTTAGAAAAGTTGAGAGTCTGGCCCACGTCCAGGTGGCTGTTTAGGGCAGAGCAGGTTGAAACCCAGTTGTCCAAACCCACCTCCTGAGCTTCTAACCACATCTCCCCTGGGCCCTCCAGCCTGCCAGATTGTCCAGGGAAGAAGTGAATAGGGGCTGAGGAAGGGAAGCCCACCTGGAGCAGTGGTCTGGGGACTGAGCACTCCTGGCCCAGAGGAGCTGGAGAGACGGAGCAACGGCCTCACCCAGGGAAATGGAGGAAAACGGTGGTTCCTTGTTCCGCTAAGTACCCATCTCAAGCTCCTTCTCAGCGAAAGCCCATCTGACCTTCCCTCGTGGGGTGCAGGCAGCAGACATGGAGGCAGCAGACATGGAGGCCTCCGGCCAGCTGAGCTGAGATGCTGAATGTCACTGGGCAGGACCCCTCCCTCCCAGAATGTGGCCCCAGGAGAGGGGCAGCAAAAGGGCCCCCAGGGCTCAGGTGCTTCCCGCCTGGGCATTTCCCTGGGCAAGGGGCCTCATTCCTTCTGGGAAGAAATTTGCATGGCTGGCCCTGGGCCAGCCTCCACCATCGTCCAGGCTGCCCTTCGCTGACACCTTCCTGGAAAGCTCTCCCTAGGCCTGGCGTACTGCCCATTCTCATCTCAGTGGTGTGATGATTAGGTGCTCGTGGAATCCGATTTCTGCCAGGGACATGGGGTGCCACCCTGACCTGCAAGACTGAAATCTTGCAATTGGGCCAACCTGGGGTGTTTCCACTGCCCCTTCGACTGCTGGGGAGAGTGTCCCTCAGCAGGTCTGCGGGTGCTGGCCCCGGGAGGGCCCGGCCCTGGGAGGAGAGGGTCCCCGCGGGGCAAGGGTCCTGACTCTGAGGAGGGGTAGTGAGGAGGAGGAAGAGGAAGAAGTCTGTGCATGGAGATGGAAATGCTTTGTCTCTGTGGGTTCTTTGTAAATTGGGCAACAATTGGCAATAAGACCTATTAGTTCACAAAAGCACGGTTTTCCTGCCACGGCGCTTCAGCTGAGCTCCCTCGTGACGGCACCCTAAACCCCACAGGCGTGTCCGAAGACTCTCGGGGACCTTCGGCTCTATGCAAGGGCCCAGCTCCAGCGAAGGCCTTGCTCCAGAAATCACGGTCATCACACTGGCTGGAAGGCAGGGAGCTCTCCATCCATCTCTTGCTCATTCTTGCTTAGTTCCTGATCTCTCTTCAGGGTGGTCAGCACAGGATTGACCAGACCAATAAGAGGTCATGGGACAGGAGTCAGGGGTCAGTGACAGATTTCTAGCTGCATGATGGTGGACGAGCTACTTTGCCTGAATCCCCTCGTCTGGAATGAGGTCTAATGAGGCCATCACGGTGCTTCTGTGAAGCCATGGCTGATGTGTGAAGGGGCTGGACAGTGCCTGATCCACAGGAGGGTCCAATACTGCCGCTGAGATCAAGAGCGGAGGCCATCCCTGGGCCCCAGTCTCTATATCCGGCGCTCTCAGAGAGTTCTGGGCCTGGTGGAAAAGAGCGCACCTGGCTGCGGGCCTAACGGGAGACCCGGGGTTAGTCATTTGGTCTCCGTATCTCACTCACTGCGGGACCACAGGCAATCCTCAGTTTCCCTCTTTTTAGAGCGGAAACAGTGACTTTCTTACCTCAGAGAGCTATTGTTAGAGTCACAGGAGACAAAGTGACTGACAGCTCTGTTCGGAGTTGAAAGTGCCATCTAAACACTGAGGATTATTATCTTCTCTCTCCTGGGATGCCCCCCACCCCCTCACACACACACATGGGCACTGCATGCCTCCAAATAATGACAAACATAGGCAGAGGTGTGCTGTAAACTGGCTTTCTTAGAGGGAAAAATGACATGATTTATAGAATTCGCTAATTTCCATGGTGTAAATATTCCCACCATGACTGATTCCAAGCTACCAATGGTTTAACAAACCACCACGACATCCCTAAATATTTAACAAGTGGCTTTCTACCAAGCCAGTAACCTCACACCACTGGCAGCGGCAGGAAACAAGGCCTTTGTCTCCTGTCAGCCAGCCTGGAAGCCCCCATGGGAGTGGATGTCTTGGGAACTCCTCTTTTTTTGTGTGTGGTACGCGGGCCTCTCACCGTTGGGGCCTCTCCCGTCGCGGAGCACAGGCTCCGGACGCGCAGGCTCAGCGGCCGTGGCTCACGGGCCCAGCCGCTCCGCGGCATGTGGGATCCTCCCGGACCGGGGCACGAATCCGTGTCCCCTGCATCGGCAGGCGGACTCTCAACCACTGCGCCACCAGGGAAGCCCATTGGGAACTCCTTTTTTCCTTTACTCCATCTGGAGCCGATTCTGCCCAGATCCCACATTTCCTTCCAACACTTCTCTTGGGGGTTGAAGCTGGAGGACTCCAGAGAGGGCAGGGTGTGGGGTTTGCTGCCCATTTGTCGGGAGGGCTTAGCTTGGACCAGCAAAGGGTTGCTGTGTGAATCTCGGGAGTGGAGAGAGGGTGGGGTCCTTGGGGAAGAGCCTCCCTCACCTGCCTGTGAAACACCAGCTCCTGCCATTACACTCGGGTTTGTACCACATCCACCTTCTTTGTATTCCTTATATTCATGCCATGCTACCATCTCAGCATCTAGAAACCTGCGTCCTACTTCCCTGCAGGCTTTTCAAGATCTGGCCCAGCTCCTGGCACATCAGAGGTGCCCCATAGATGGATGTTGAATTAACGGGTAAATTGATGACTCCAGGCACACAGGCTCTGGGGCGGCCGGCATAGCCAGACCAGGCTCTGTCTTTCAGATTTGACACACTGCAAGCAGGATCTTTTGCCCTGCTCTGTCCTTCCTCCTCACTCATTCACCCATCCATTCAACCAATATTAATTATTAAGTGCCCGGCACACATGTAGGGCTACCTGGCCAGAGGATTTGAGGATGACTCCGAGGCTCTTTGTCTGGTGGGTTTGGTGGAAAATGGTAGGAAATATGAGAGGAGATGCAGGGCTGGAGGGAGCAGAGGAGTTCCATTTTAGATGCACTGACTGTAGTGCTTGCTGGACCTGCAGGAAGAGCTGTCCAGGGGCACAGAGACACCTGTGTGGAGCTGAGGATGGAGGAGGTGACTTTGTTCATCCTTCTTCAATAAGCGTTCCAGGCCAGAAAGCCCGGAGTGACTTTTTGTTGTTCCTCCAGGTCACCGAATCCACGCTCCAGAGACTTTACTTGGCTATTTCCTCTACCCGAAATTCTCTTTGTAGAAACCCTATCTTTCCTTCAGGTACCCAGGTCAAATGCTCTTTTTCAAAGTCTTCTGGGACCCTCATGATGGGAACCGGTCAGTCAGGCCTCCTTTGGCTTCCACCCTCACTCTGTTTATGCTGCCTTGCCTCTTTCCAGGTGGCCTCTGCCTACCCCTGTCCCCCATTGTGCCATGAGCTCCTGAGGGCAAGGACGGACCCCTCTTCTCTGTGTCCCTCATGGCACCCACCAGTTCTGGCATGAAAGAGTGAATGAATGAACGTTGATAACAGATCAGTTGAACTTTGTCTTCTGGGCAGGCCCACCCCCTTCATCAGCTTACCCTGCAGATGGCCTGGGGGCTGCTCTGCAGGTGTTCAGCTGAGCACATCCCTGGCCTGAGGCTGGGCCTTCCTGAAGACACAGCATGCAAACAGTCTGCCCTGTTGCCTGCCACAGTCCTGCCTCCAGGGCGGCCCTTAAGCTCAGCCTCTCTGTTTGGGCCCCAGGTTCTCTGTGTTCCTGCCAGCAGACATAAGAGGATCTAGAGGCCTCTGACCTCCCAACACATCCCTTTTCTAATTTGCACTTGGAGATACAGACATGGGTTGTGACATTTCTTAATTCTTTTATAATCATGGAAAGGCAAAGCCAAATTGCTAATTTACATAAAAAGATGTTTCAGTGCTCCTGAGAACTAGCCAGTTTTGTATTACTTCATTATTTTTGAAACAGCTTATTGCAATTATTGATGAAAGCAACTTTTAATGTTGCAACACTGTATTTCCAAACAATGAGAGACCCTGGATCTGTCACCCCAAAGCCTGGCTGTTGATTCTGGTGCTGAACCTTGGACCCCACTCTTGTGCCCATCAAGCAGGATCCCTGGTCAGACACCACTGTCGTGCCTTGGCAGCATCCACACCCAGACAGAAGGGCCCCACAGCCTCCTTGAGGGCCTCAAAGACTTGGGCTGGCTCTGCTTCTCCATGGCCAAGTGCTGCTCGCTACATGCCCACTCTCAACAGTGCTGTCTCCCTAGGTCTTGCCCCTCTGCTCCAAGAAACGCTTTTTGTACCAAGTAGTCTAAGCAAAGAATCAAGACCAGCTTTTCAGGACAAGCAGATTTCAGAATAACATATTGTCCAGACTAAACAGTAGAGGGAATGTTTAGACGACCTGCGATTTCCCTCATCGTTAGTACCTGACTTCTTCACTTAGCATCTCCTGGAACTAAGTTCACATCAATACATGCAGGGTGACCTGCTCTTTCTGGGGCCTCCAATGTGTCCCCCTGTAGGCACAGAACCATGCTCTATGTCAGAGGTCCCCAACCTTTTTGGCACCAGGGACCAGTTTCGTGGAAGACAATTTTTTCATGGAACGGGGCGGGGAGGGGCTGGTGAAGGGATGTTGTTCAGGCGGTAATGCGAGCGATGGGGAGCGATGGGGAGCGGCAGGTGAAGCTTTGCTCGCTCGCTGCCGATCACCTCCTGCCATGCAGACTAGTACTTGTCCGTGGCCCGGGGGTCAGGGACCCCTGCTCTGTGTGACCCCACCCCCCACCCACCACCCCCCCACACACCGTGATGGACGTTTAGTTTGCTTGCAATCAGTGAATGATAAGCAGGGCTGCACTGGAGACCCCTGTATGTGAGCCATTGTGCATCAAGGGAGTGTATTTAAAAGATGTAGAAGCAGAATTCTAGTTTTAGAATTTAAAACCAGCTTCCTGAAATAGGGTCGGCTTGTGTACTGAGGACAAAATAGGACATTTATCAAAATGAGATTCCCATCTCCCATCTCATACTGCCACAAAACAAAACAAAAACGAAACAAGTGGTAGGCTATCCTTTACCTCGGTAAATGAGGGAACCGGGAGACAGCTGTTGGTCACTGAGGCCTCTGGCTCTGTTTTCTGGGAGTCGTGTTGTGGTCTCAGTAGGGCCAGGAGGGCCCCATGGGCAGCCTGGGTCAGACAATGGGCAGCCTCTGTTACCTCCGCTAGCTGTGCCAGCCTGCTGCGGACCTCGGTCCAGGCAGCGAGTCCTCTTTCGAACGCTGGGCTGGCTGCTGTGTGCAGATGGAGGGGCATCCTTCTGTCCTAACTGGCTCCCAAGCACTTTAGATACCATCTGTACAGTCAAGATGATCCACAAAGATTCACCTTAGGACCGCTTCTCTGTGTCCCACTCCCTAGGAAGCAGTGAGACCAGAGGGAGGGCAAAACTTAGGGGCTGCCACTCCCCAGGGGCTGCAGACTAGTGGGAGAGGAAAAACATCCCCAATCCAGGCAGCACCAGGGCAGACTTGAGAGGTGGGTGTGGGCTGGGTATCCTCTCGGGTGTGCCAAGCCCAGCCCAGGCACCATTCCGGCTTCCTCTGTCTTCTCCCCGCTGCTGCTTCCCTTCAAGGAACTAGTAGACCTGGGGAGGGGGAGGGGGAGGGGGAGGCGGTGGGGGGGCGCTTATTGGGCCGCAGGGCGTGGCTAACCTCGTGAGGTCACCAAGCGCTGGATAAACGGGTGCAGAGCGAGCGCAGGTGGCAGAGCCTTCGTTCCCGGAGTCGCCTCAAGAGCCCAGACATGAAGCTCTTCTTCCCCGCCCTGCTGTCCCTTGGGGCCCTTGGTGAGTGCGGGTACCTGGGGGCACGCCCCTCCGGGCGGGCGTCCGGGTCCCCTGGCCCCTCAGGGCGGGCATCCCGGTCCCGCGCACCGCCAGGTGGGCACCAGCGCCTGCAGCGGGGGAGGAGCCCGGGAGTGGGCCGGCTCCCGCCCACTCGCCTGGGGAGGGGCTGGAGCAGGGCTCCGCGAAGCAGGTTGGGTCTTTTCCCTAGAGCTGGCAGAGCTCCCCGAAGGGTCTTCCGGGTCCCTGTCCCATTTTGTCCTACCCATAGTACTGTTACATGCATATACATGGGGGGGACAATGAGACTCAGAGAGGGTGAGCGACTTGCCCAAGATACACAGGAGACTGGAGATGGGATCCCAGCTCCTGCAAGGACTATGTAACTTGGGCAAGAGAGAGTCTTTCTGAACCTTAGTTTCATTTAAAAATGGTCCAATCCTCTTCCCACACAGCTGTGAGGAGGGGGCAGGGTCCACCTGCTCTGTGGTAGGCAAAGGTGTACACAAGCCTCCCACTGCAGAAGGTCAGGGGTGGTGGCACAGACCCTGCTGATGGGACCCTTCTGCCAGAGGGTGTGAGAGAAGTGATTGGTTTCTGGTTTTTAATGTGCCAGGACTAGAAGGGGACTAAACAGAAGGGACTAAACAATTGTTTGTTCTGTACCCAAGTATCTGAAATAATTTCTGGGATGCTCCCAGGACACTCACCTATGATGGACATTAGTGATGTAAATGTGAGGGCAGGGCTTCCTGCAGTGGAGGGGGAGGGTCCAGGGCAGCAGCGGTAAGGGCTCGAGGGCGTCAGCACCTAGGCAGTGTGTGTGCATGGGGCTCAGAGTGAAAGCCCAGGTGTCACCCCCTTCCCCCAGAGGCAGCCCAGTGCAGCCTCCTCCTGTCCTAGGGCATCTACTCTGGGCTGGGAGCTTCCTGGATGAAAAGGGGTGGCTAAAGGATAGCAATGAGTTTATGCCCCCAAACCTGTCCCTGTCTTTTCTGGTCCCCTTCTCCAAATTCCTTCCCATGGGTATTGGTTATTTCTCTCTTCTCTAAGGCAGGATTGGCCTAGCCAGGACCAACTGCTCGGGACCAACTTCCCGTCTGCTCCCTGACACGTGGCCTGCTCGGGCCCCCAGCACAGGGTCAGGGCCACCTGGGAGAGGCCCGAGGGGTGGGAAGCCTTGCTTCCTAGAGGTGGTTACGGGCGGTGGTCTGGGTTCTGGCTCAGGGTTGCACCGCTGGGTTCCATTTTCACTTGAATCTTTGGTTGTCTTGGCCCCCACAGAGGTCTGCAGTTTAAATCCTGCAGTCCATGGGATGGTGGCCAATGTCCCAAAGTGTCACGGAATCCTTTGTCCTACCCAGCGGAAGGAGTGGCAGCTGCCCTAGGGGATTCCTGCCCTGCTTCTCATGGGTGTCCTGGCTGGCAAAGGCTGGGTGGGGTGGGAAGAGTAACTCCATCCCAGCCCCTGCCTTTGAGACAGGGGCACTACATGTCTGCACAGAAGGAATCTGAGGATTTGTACTTTCAGGAAGATTTCCTCGAGGCTCAGGTGGGCAGCATCTGAGTGACTGAGACAGATCAGGAGCAAGGCTAGGGATACAGGAGGGGCCAGGCCCAGACCTGCTTCAGGGAGCGTTTTGTCTTGAGAGGGACACACAGCTTCAGAGCTGGCTGGTGGGAGCTGTGGAGGGGATGAGCAGAATGCTGTGTTCTGCACCCAGCCCTGGTGTTT
The DNA here is from genome assembly GCF_005190385.1 of Monodon monoceros. Taxonomy (NCBI): domain Eukaryota; kingdom Metazoa; phylum Chordata; class Mammalia; order Artiodactyla; family Monodontidae; genus Monodon; species Monodon monoceros. The sequence goes on along the minus strand of NW_021703780.1, from coordinate 61,871,909 downwards.
GGGGGGGCTGGGGACTGTGGATCTCAGAAAACCTCTCAGTGACGCTTTAGTTTCTTGGTTCATCCCCTCCCAGAGGAGCAAACGAGCTCTTCCCCATGTTCCCATTCCTGCCCCTGCTCACGCCCTCCCCCCAGCTTGAGGGGTGGTCTTCGTTTTGCTCTCTCCCTTCAGGTCCCATCTATTACTAAGCTAACTTTGGACGCCAACTCCTTATTTGTGCCCTGTTCTCCATTCTCGATGCCTTTCTGCCTGGTTCCTAGGTTTCAGTCCACCTGTCCCTGCCCTCCCAATGAGTCACTGCTCCACTGCTTCCCAATCAGAACTTCTTGGGCCAGCATTGGAGGCTCTCCATGATCTGACCCCAAACACTTTACCAGCCCCATCTCCATGGCAGCCCGTCTCTAACCCAGTTAGCCTAAATAGGCAGGGGGTTTGGTGTCTGACCGCCTAGGTTCAAATCCTAGATCCTAACTTATTAGTTGTGAAACCTTGGGCAAGCCACATAACTAGTTGAAGCCACAGTTTCATCACCTGGAAAATGCGGATATCGGCAAAACTCACAATAAAGAGGGGCTGGGAGGGTTGAAGGAGACAGAACACATGAAGGGCTGAGTAAAGACCTGTGTAGAATGTGCTTGCAGCCGTCGTTGTGCACGTGGCCCATTGTTCCCACCTCTTGGAATGCCCCCACCCCCCATTATTGGCTGAGGTCATGGGGACATCACTCCTGGCTTGGTATTTGTTCTCTTCTCGAGCATTCATCATACTTGGCGTCCTCTTTTTGGGCTTTTGCCTCTCCAGGTAGGAGGTGAGAGCTGGTGCTGTCTGCTCGCATGTTCCTCTGCATATCACTCAGTGCTGTGTATGCAGACAGCATCCAGGACATGCCATTGGGTCACAAATGGCTGAATCTGATAAGGCTAACTCTCACTTCAGGACAGTTCCAGGAAGGTTTCCAAGGACAGATTACACCCCCAGAGATGTCTCTGGGATGATGGCTGGTGGAGGAAGGGTGTGGCAGCCACACCCTTGGCGGGTGTCTCAATACCCTGGTGGGTCTGACTGCGCAGGGGACGGCTCATGAATAGGAGGTGGAAGAGGGCTGAATGGTCCACCCCAAAGCACATCCTAAAGGGGAGGTGGCTTTTGCAACCAAGAGTTTTTTGTTTTTTGTTTTTGGTAACGGCTTTACTGAGGTATATTTTACATATCATAAAATTCACCTATTTAAAGTGTACAATTTAACGATTTTTAGGAACTTTACCAAGTGGTGCAACCATCATGGTAAATCAGTTTTAGAACATTTCCATCCCCCCATAAGAGTCCTCTCTCTGATACAGTGGTGAATGGTGATAACTCAGGCAAACCCACCCACACTGGCAACACCTACTACAGCTACTGACAAGGGGTGCGGTGTATTTTCCTTTGTTCCTTTGGCATCCTCTGGGAGATGCTCGTAGCCACAACCATCTAGAGAGACCCAGATTCCAGGTGGGACGTTGCCACTGCTGAGCAGCCATCACTCAGTGTCCTCAAGAGTCAGATTCCACACCAGAAACACAGGAGTAATAATCTCTTCCCTGCCTGCCTCCCAGGTTCCAGGGGGGGAAAGCAGGTGGAAGAACTCCATAAACTGATAGAAGGCAGCATCATTGTTTTTTACAGGGGATAGGAAGTATGTCAGTCATAGGAGGGCAAAGAATCCAGAGAGACAATCCAGATTGTCTCCTCTAATTTGTTGAGAATTACAGCCCTCTGGCCAGCATGGTGTTGGCATTAGGCTAGCAAGACACCTCCATTTGAGGAGAGTGGCCTGACTTAGCCACAGAATGGAGAGGGAAGGGGAGGACAACTCCATGAGAGGGTGAGGCAGTCTCTTCCATGGGCAGTGGTGGAGCCCTCACTCCTCGGCTTCTTTCTCCCAGGACTGTGTCTGGCTGTCCCCAAGAAAAATGTTCGATGGTGCGCCATATCACAACCAGAGTGGTTAAAATGCTACCGATGGCAATGGAGGATGAAAATACTGGGTACTTCCTCTGTCACCTGTGTGAGGAGGACCTCTCGCTTTGAATGTATCCAGGCCATTGCAGTAAGTCCATGCAATAGGTTGGGTGGGACCAGACTGAAAGGGACAGGATCCGAGCGCAATAGAATATGTGTTCTCCCTGCTCCCTCTGTCCTTCTTCCTGGACACCTGTAAGCTGGGAGCTGTCCTCTCTCATAGGACACGATGCTATTTTGAAAGCAGAAATTAACATTCTGAAGTGGAGAACCACGTGTAGGGAAACTGGGATGGCCACAGAAATTGTGAATAAGCCAACAATTTGAAAGCACCAGAGTGAATATGCAACAGCTCTGACAAGTGACTGCCATTTACACTCTATAAAGAACTCTAATTGGTAAGAAACGTAGGATCATATAAGAAAAGCAACGTGAGGAGATGGAGTTCGTAATGAATAAAAATACTGATGAAAATGTTCCCCTTCATAATCAAGAGAAATACAAATCTAAGCAATTTGTTAGCACCCGCATTTCCTAAATAATAACCCTTAATAAAGTGAAACCCTGGCCCACTGGTGAGTCTATAGTGAAATTGATCCTCATAGTGAGTGGCATTCCAAGTTAGAAACGAGTCAGCTGGAAAGCAGAATGGCAATGACAGCCAAGGCCTTGAAGATAAAATGCCTATTGTCTGGGCGATCCCACCCTCAGATGCCTATCCGGAGGCAACAGGTCATCAGAAGGAAAAACAAGCTATGAGGACAAAGCTGTCCATAAAAGTACAGTTTTAACAGCAAAGAGTTAGAAGGAACCCAAGTGGTGAACATTGGAGGGAATTTTTAAAATTTAGCTTAATAAATTATGGAACAGCCACATTTATAATGAAATATCATGAAGTCAATAAAATCAATAAAGGCACTACAGAAGTAAGAAAATGTAGTCAGTTTTAGATGAATAAAACAGTCCACAAAACATTATCTATACCAGGTTGCAAATATGAGAAATAGGTAAGCATATGAGGGGTAATATGCCAAAGGGAATGAACGTGGTCTATTATTATGATAAGTTTCAGATATATTAAGAGTTAAAATTTCTATTTAATAAACAAGAACTTAAAAGAAATATAGAGCAAAAACAGGGGAGAAAGCATCTAGAACAACTTTTAATATAAATGACCACGAAGGTTGCAATCCGCGGAGAGATCTAAGCCACGTGAAAAAGCGGCCACCCGCCAGCCTCAGGAGTCAAAGCAGTTCCACTGGGGCTCATTACCCAAAAAGAGGGGGCTTGGGCTTGTGCCACCTCTCATGGCACCTGCGAGGACATGACTGAAAGCTGACCCTTTGGAAGATCCTTCCAGCCATGGAGGTTTCTGACCTTCTGAAGTTCACTTGCGTGGCTTAGGGTGGGTTTTCTCCTAAGCCGGTCTGGTCTCTGCTTTCAGGCAAAAAAGGCAGATGCTGTGACCCTGGATGGTGGTTTGGTGTTTGAGGCAGGCCTGGACCCCTACAAACTGCGGCCGGTAGCGGCAGAGGTCTACGGGACGGAAAAGCGTGAGTTGCCCCTGGGGACCCAGAAGGTGGGGTGGCCTGGGCCCTGGGCTCCGTGGAGTCAGAGTGGATGAGCCACAGAGGTGGTGTCTCGGGCAGCATCACACTTACAGGGAACGGAGTCCCTGGGCTCTTTGGGCCGGTCACTGACCCACCGGGGAAACAGAGCAGGCTCTGGGCTGCAGTGACCGGGTGAAACGGCAGCACACATTCCCCTTCCCACTGGGGGCTCGGCCAGCCTGGGCTGTTTCTCTCCCTCCGGTCCAGGCTAAGAGCTCTCGATTCTTTCTGCTCTTTTGCAGAGCCCCAAACCCAGTATTATGCCGTGGCTGTAGTGAAGAAGGACAGCAACTTTCAGCTGAACCAGCTACAAGGCCGGAAGTCCTGCCACACGGGCTTTGGCAGGTCCGCCGGGTGGAACATACCTATGGGGATACTTCGCCCGTTCTTGAACTGGACAGGGCCACCTGAGCCCCTCCAGAAAGGTAAGATGGCTGGGGGAGGGGTGTTGGGGGTGATCTCAGGCTGGGGTCTCTACTCCAGTGGCACATACACAAGCCACTTCGGGATGGCCCAGGTGGACATGTGGGATGACTCCAAGGCAGGGGTGAAGCTAACTGATGTGAAGCCTGCAGGGGCAGGGTCTGCCCGCACCAGCAGCCCTGCGAGGTGGCAGCTGAGTCTGTTCTCAGCCAAAGTACATCTCTCTGAGCTGCTAGCTTTGCAAAGGCTGACAGGCAGGGGTGGAGGGAGTGCACACTGGGGGGTGCCACTGGCTGTGGCCCGGTGGGCTCACACTCTGGTTCATTTCTCTCTGTTCAACAGCTGTGGCCAAATTCTTCTCTGCCAGCTGTGTTCCCTGCGTGGATGGAAAAGAGTACCCTAACCTCTGTCAGCTGTGCACGGGGACAGGGGGAAATAAATGTGCCTGCTCCTCCCAGGAACCATATTTTGGCTATTCTGGTGCCTTCAAGTGAGTGAGACTGTCCTCTTCTCCCCAGTGGCCCACATGTCCTCCGGCTAGGAAGCGCTCGTGTCTCTGGTCCCAAATAGAGCTCAGTCAGCTAGTGCGGACCATCGAGGAGGTCCAGTCCTACTGCTGTGCAGACAGAGAAACTGAGTCCGAAGAGGGTGCCCAGTGCATCTTCCCAGTGCACTTTCCCCTCTAGCCCCCCAGGCCCGACATGTGCCCTCTTACCTCTGCACCAGCCCCATGAGCAGCCACCTGGCCAGTGGCCCCTTCTGTCCCCCCAGAGAACCCTGAATCGGGCTTTGTCCCTCTGTTGCCCTGGGTTCCTCCTGCTGACTCTGTCCCCTCCATAACCACAGAGGGACTGAAGGAGTCTTGTCATGAGAAGACCAGTCCCAGTCTCCTGGCCAGGCAGGGCAGCCTGGCCTGTCCCGGAGCCAGGAGGCAGTGGGCTCCTACTGACTGGCCCCAGCGCCTCTCTGCAAACCCCCCACCCAACTGATGCTGCCCCTGTTCCCCCATCTGCCTCTCGGACTCAGGCATTTTGCGCAGGGAGGCCTCCTTGCTTCTCCACTGGCCAGGGCACATCTGCCACTTAGTCCTGGGAGAAAAAAGCTACATGGCCAAGGACACTACTTTTACCCTCTGGTGTAGAGGCTTCGAAACTCTTTTACATAGAAGGACAAAGTTTGGCCCTCTAAGCCCTTAAAGCAGAAAGCAGGGGTCTCCTGCCAGCACCTGAGCGCTTCTTCCTTAGAATTCACCTGGAGGTGACCCCTGAAGGCTTCCCAGTGGGGATGCCCCAAAGCCTGATGGCCCTGCCCTCCACAGATCAGGAGCCCACAGAAGACAAGCCGCAGGACCCTGTTCCACAGGGAGGCACGAGGAAGAAGTCGGGGAGGGCCGCTCTGTGCTGACCCTTCTGGTGCTTTCTCATCCCACAGGTGTCTGCAGGACGGGGCTGGAGATGTGGCTTTCGTGAAAGACAGTACAGTGTTTGGTAAGAGAGGAAGAGCCACGGGTACTGCCTCCTTTCCTTTTCTTTCCTTATTTTATTTCATTTCATTTTATTGTAATTCCAAGTAGTGAGCTAATTTGACTCCTCACTTCCTGGCCCACGATCATCAAGGTTCCCTACAGAGCATAGCTCTTATTTTATGTTATTTCATATTTTAAACGATCAGTTTTCTTCAAATCTCCCATGCCCGCTGTCTTTCTCTTCCCCCTCAAAGACGCCCATGCCAACATATTTGACACATGTCCTCCGAGATATATAGGTGGTCTTGCAAAATGTGTAGTGCTGGTTTGTGTTTCTGGATTCTAAGCTCACAGAAGCTTTACTGATCATTATCGATCATGATGTGATCAAGGTTTTCCACTCAGCATTTTGTTTTGGAGATTTATCCATGTTGTTGTACTTGTCTGGTTCAGTGGTTCTAATAGATGAGAAATGCTCCATGGAAAGCACACATCACTTTTTTTTTTTTTTTTTGGCTGCATTGGGTCTTCGTTGCTGCGTGCGGGCGTTCTCTAGTTGCAGCAAGCGGGAGCTACTCTTCGTTGCGGTGCCTGGGCTTCTCATTGTGGTGGCTTCTCTTGTTGTGGAGCACGGGCTCTACGCGCGTGGGCTTCAGTAGTTGCAGTGCGTTGGCTGAGTAGTTGTGGCTCGCAGGCTCTAGAGCGCAGGCTTAGTAGTTGTTGCAACTAAGCGCACGGGCTTAGTTGCTCTGCAGCATATGGGATCTTCCCGGACCAGGGATCACACCCGTGTCCCCTGCACTGGCAAGCGGGTTCTTACCCACTGTGCCACCAGGGAAGTCCACACACATCACATTTTATTATCTATGGTTGTAAAGCAATAGATATGTCATTGTTGGTTTATTTTGCATTTCTCTGACGTCTAGTGAGTTTGATCATCTCAATATATTTGCTAGTAGTTTGGGCTTCCCTTTCTTCTTTTATGATCTTTGACTATTTTCCTCTTGATTTTCATGTCTGTTTCTTCATGATTTTGATTCAAGGCTAGGCATTCCTTCTCTCTAGATATCCAGCCATTGTTGGTTCTAGACTTTAGGAACGTCTTTTCTCAGTCAAAAAATCTGTCAGTAGCACCTTTGTTGAACAGAAGCCCTTGATATTGATAAGGTCAAATTGGTCACTTTTGCCCTGGTGGTTTGTGTTTTGGGGACTTTTAAAGATGCCCTCTTCCCTCCAGATCATAAATATTTTCTACAATAAGATTTATAGACTCCCCTCCCTAACACACACTTGTTTGTTCATACGTACTCTACCTAGGAAATCAGGTATGGATTTAGCTTCAGTATTTCCCCCCTTTAGAGTGAGATCATTTTCCTTACAGTAACGACTGTAAAAAATTCCACCCTTTTCCTACTGATATGTGGAGCCTCCTATACATCAAGCTTGTTTATAATCATGGATCAGTTTCTGAGCTATTTTGTTTCATTGGTCTATTTGTATTTTTCTGCATTTATTACTCTGGCTTGTAATGGTTCTTAATAGCTTGTGGGGGTCTGGGGAGAGAGAGAGTGCACGCAAGCACCTTCCCCCAACACTTTGCTATTTATTTTCTAACTAAAATTTTAGAATTATTTTGTTGAATTTCTAAAAACATCATACTTTAAGTAGAATTGTATTGAATTTAAATTGATTCATGAAAAATTGACATATTTATGTCAAACTGTCCAATCCCTGACCATGATAAATCTCTCCCTTCTTTTTTTTTTTTTTAAAATAAATTTATTTATTTTTGGCTGCATTGGGTCTTTGTGCTGCGCACAGGTTCCTCCTTGTGGTGGCTTCGCTTGTTGCGGAGCATGGGCTCTAGGCGCGTGGGCTTCAGTAGTTGTGGCTCGCTGGCTGCAGTAGTTGTGGTTTATGGGCTCTAGAGCACAGGCTCAGTAGTTATGGCATATGGGCTTAGTTGCTCTGCGGCATATGGGCTTTTCCCGGACCAGGGATCGAGCCCGTGTCCCCTGCATTGGCAGGCGGATTCCCAACTACTGCGCCACCAGGGAAGCCCAATCTCTCCCTTTTGATCACACCTCTTTTTATGTCCCTTAATAGAACTTACAGAACTTAACATTTTTCTCTTGGTCTCCTGCATTGTTTGTTTTTGTTTTATTTTGGCTGCGCAGCATGGCTTGCAGGATCTCAGTTCTCCAACCAGGGATTGAACCCAGGCCACGGCAGTGAAAGCACCGAGTCCTAACCCCTAGGCCCCCAGGGAACTCCTTCCTGCATTGTTTAATGAGGCTAATTACCAGCTATTCAATGGTTTTAGTTGCTATTATAGTATCATATTCTGTATTAGTTTCTGTTTTATTATTGCTAATGAGAGTAACACTTGATTTTTGTAGTGTTGCCTTGCTGGGCTCTCTTGTTAGTTTTATTAGTTTTTTCTTGGTTTCATTGGCTTTTCTATGTAGGTGAGTACCTCATCTTTAAAAAATTAGAGTTTGTCTTTTTCCCAGTGCTTACATCTCTTATTTCTTTAGTAAATTGTGAAATCCAGGTCGTCTGATACTGTGTTGGCAACATGACAGCTTTGCCTTGTTCCTGATTTTGAAGTGACTGTTTAAATTTTCTTCTTTTAGAATGATTTTGCTGTAGATATTTTGATAAGTGGCATTTATCAAGTTTAATAACCTTTGCCAAGTTCTCTGTTACTTGTTTTCCAAAACTAAAAAAAAAAAAAAAAAAGCACATATAGATGTTGAACATATAAATGCTTTTTCTGCACCTATTAGGATTAAGATGATCTCATGGTTTTCCTTTAACCCATTCTTGTCATGAATTACTTTAGCTTCTTTGACATTCAGCCATTCTTTTGTGAATGGAATAAACTGATAAACCTTAATCCTGATCTATTAGTTTTAAAATACTGTGTTATATTGAGTTCGCTAATTATTTTAGATTTTTGTGTTTATGTTCATAAGTAAAATAGGTCTGTAATTATTCCCTCCTGTACTTCTTTCTCTGATTTTGAGATCAAGATTATACTAAGCTCATAAAACAACTTGGGTCAGTTTCCGTCACTTCATGTATTCTGAAGCAGTTTACATGTGATATAGATGAACAGTTCCAAATTGGGATGAACTCACTCATAAAAATAATCTTTTCTTTTGATACACCCAAGTGTTGAGATGTGGCTCAACTGTATTTCTTGCTTTAAAATTTTTCTTGTTTTTATTCTTGCTGGAGATGTGGGTAAGGCAGCAGCCCCTGGCTGGCCCCCTGGGCTTGTCTCCGTCATGTGACCCTTTTCTAGGTGGAGTTGCCGTGGAAACAGATGGGTCTGGTTCACCCTCCTTGGCTTGCCAGGCAGGAGTTGCAGCAACCCCAGGGCCTGTATGATGCAATCAGAGGAACGTGGGCTTTGCCCCTAAGGCTTTCTGGGCACTGTCTTTACCTTTCTGGACATTCTGGAGCAATCCACTGCCTTTCTGACCCCTAGTTTTGTCAACTGTGTAAGATGTCTCCTCCAGCTCAAATTCTATGGGGGAAGGGGGACTACAGCTCACGGCTACTGTCTGGGGTTGCCTCATCTGGGCTCCCCTCCACCTCCCTCTTTCCCTAGAGAACCTGCCAGCGAAGGCTGACAGGGACCAGTATGAGCTGCTCTGCCCAAACAATACTCGGAAGCCAGTGGATGCATTCAAGGAGTGCCACCTAGCCCAGATCCCTTCTCATGCTGTTGTGGCCCGAAGTGTGGATGGCAAGGAGGACTTGATCTGGAAGCTTCTCCTCAAGGCACAGGTATCCCCACCCAGAGTACCCCTAACCTGCTTGGATTTGGTGGTGGGGGGGGGTTCCTTCCTTCTTTCCCTAACTACCCGCCACTATAGAAGTCCTCTGTAGCCTCACTGCACAGATGCAGTGGCTTGCCTGTCTCTAGGCCATATTCCACACAGCAGGAACAATGAAGCCCCTTCTAGCATTACGGACTGGTGGTGTCTCATGGGCTGGAGTAGAAGCAGGGGGAGGACAATGCGATATTCTCAGGGCTGTAAGGTGCTTGGAACCCAGCAGCTTTTTAAAGATGAAGTTATAACTGAGCTATGTCACAGGGATGGCTTGAGTCCCTCTATGGGAGGAAGTCAACCAAGGTTCCTCCTCTCAGAGTCATCCCTAAGTTCCAGATGTTCTTTTTCAACATCGTGTTTTTGTTTCCTATTTACCACTGACATCATAATTCTCTTTTCCCTTAATTAGGAGAAGTTTGGAAAAAGCACTCTACAGGGGTTCCAGCTCTTTGGCTCTCCTCGTGGGCAGAAGGACCTGCTATTCAAAGACTCTGCCCTTGGGTTTTTGAGGATCCCCTCAAAGATAGATTCTGGGCTGTACCTGGGCTTCCGCTACCTCACCGCATTGCAGGGCCTGAGGGAAAGTGAGTGAGGGCCAGGCAGGCCCCAAGGGCAGGCTGGTGTGGGTGGTAAGCCATGGGTGAGGCCTTTGGGGAGCACCTCACCCCCACCCCATGGGAAGTTTGGCCCTGCTCTGTAGTGGTCACTTGGCCATCTCCAAGCCACTGGAGGTCTTCACCATGGTAGGTTTGATGTGAGTGTGAGCATCTTCTGTGCACCAAGTCAGGTGAAAAGTGTCTCCAAAGGAATGTGTCGCCTCCTGATAATACTGCCACAGGTCCCTGTGTGCGTCAGGCTCCCCAGCCCTGACGAAAGAGTCAGTTTGCCTCCCAGGAAGTGAGAAGTATGAACATGAACCAAGAGAGCCAGGGCCCCTCCTGGGATAAATCCAGAGGCCTGGTGGGACGTGGCCCAGTGCCTGGGCCCTGAACTTGGCTGGGATACCACATTGGGCCAGCTCAGCCATGGCTCCTTCTCCACTGGAGGCTTCAGATGGGGTCTGGGTGAACTGGGAAGCTGCGCTGTTGTCAGTGGTGGTGACTGTCTGCCTTAGGGGAAGTCAGGACGGGGCTCAAGTTCCCCTAGGCCATCTCTTGGGGCTGCCACTGTTTCTGTGTCCTGGAGCTTTCATCCAGTAGGACAGAGATATTAGGCAATATCTCGGTATCTCTTTCATTACACTAAAGCTTGAAGGGTGGATTAGAAGCCGGGGAAGCCTCCAAAGGAACAGAAATGAGACACAAGGAGGGCTATGCCTGAAGAAGGGTTTGGGGAGCTGAGAGTGGAGGGGGGAGAGGAGCATGTGAAAGGGAAGAGGCGCAGGTGTCTGATTCCACTCTTCCCTGGAGGAAGTAGCTGCCGCCCAGCGAGCATCGGGGCAGGAAGGGGGCTCTGAGTGGAGCCGGCGCTCCAGGGAGGTCGGCGGGCCTGGGTGTCCCTCGCTGGGCTCAGGGCACCTGCCGACCGCCATGTCCCCGGGCAGCTTTAGCGGAGGTGGAGGCGCGGCGCGCGCGGGTCGTGTGGTGCGCGGTGGGACACGAGGAGGAGCGCAAGTGCCGGCAGTGGAGCCTCCAGAGGAACCAGAGCGTGGCCTGCGCCACGGCCTCCACCACCGAGGACTGCATCGCCCTGGTGCTGGTAGGTGGCCGGCGGCGGGCCTGCGGGCGATGCGGGCGGGGCAGCGCTCCTAGGAGACCGAGGTCACGGGCATCTGGTCTGAAGTGAGGCGGACCTTAGAAGCGCTACGGCCCCGGGGGCGGGGTCTGCTCGCTCCTGCGCAGTGTGGGAACAGACACAGCTTTCCGCCTGCAATCTGTTTACTGTGGGCTTTCCAATCTGATTTTAAGAACGAGTTGCGATGAATGCAGGTAATTTGGAAAATATAGAAAGATGTGATGTAAAAACAAACAAAACACTGGGACCTCATGCAGAGATACCACAGTTAGAGTTTTGCTAACTTCCCACTCCAGGATTTCTCGGTTCATCTCAGTTTAGGCTCGGAACAGTACTGGGTCGTTCCAGTTACGTAGTTTGAGTCCTTTTCACTTAACAGTGTATCATGGCCATTTCCCCACGTGACATATTCTTTGAAAACACTTTCAAAAGTGATTTCAGGATATCTTTTATATGGTGTGGCACAGTTTAGCCATGACCCTATTCTTCTTTGTCTCCTTATTTTGTTGTTAACAATAACCCTGTGCTGTGCAGCCTTGAATAGAAATCTTTATCCACATCTCCTATTAGCTTTAATAATGTTGTAAAAAAATTATTACTTAGGGAGTTTTACAATCTTGATGAATCCGTGTTCCAATTCTGGAGCGTGGGCTCGTTCATTCTGATGGTGAGCGAATTTCATTGTTTCTGCCCACTTGAATAGCTTCTGTGTAGCACTTTGAGTGTAGTGCTAATGAGCAGAGACTAGACAAGACCAGCTCTTCCCATCTGTCTCCTCAGTGAGGGAGGCTGGTCCAGGAGGGCATCCCAACAGTACTCCAAGTGCAGAAAGGGATTTTGTTCAGAGGACCGGGCTATCTGTACCCGGTCTTTCCAATGGAAGCGACAGCATGAAAGGCATGTAGGTCTGGTAGAGAATTAATAGTGCACATGGCATTTCCTTGGGGTCCTCAGTTCAACCCTTGCTGCTTTACTGGGGCACCTGACAGCCATTCTCTTAGAGCTGTAAAGGCAGGCGGGACAGGAAACAGCCTCACTGTGGTGCTGGAGATATGCTTTGTCTTGGCAGAAAGGAGAAGCTGATGCCCTGAGCTTAGATGGAGGATATGTCTACACTGCGGGCAAGTGTGGTTTGGTGCCTGTCCTGGCAGAGAACCAAAGTAAGTGGAGAAGAGTCCTCTCTGGTTTATTCCCTCAGGGCTTCGGGGGTGGGGTATAGAGAGGAGTAACCCCACTCTGTGGGTCCAAGTGGAGACATTAAAATGGACAGATACGTTCAAACAGGAGAATCAGGGGAAAGAATAGATGACAGGGGCCATGTTACCCACACAGCCTATTGTAGTGAGAACTGACAAAGCCCAGATTGGTTTCCTCTTTTTAATTTTTAAAAAGATTTTAGTAAAGTATAATATATATGCAGAAAAGTGCACACAAGTGTACAACTCAAGGACATTTCACAAAGTGGTACATCCCCAAGCGCTAGGGCCCAGAGCAGGACACAGCAGGTTCCACAAGTCTCCTTGTGTCCTCCTGTCACCAGCCCCCTTACTCCAGCAAGGGTAATGACTCCTGACTTCAAATGGCACAGATCAGTTCTGCCCGTTTTTGAACTCTATGTAAAAGGAGTTGCACAGCATGTGCTTTTAAAAATGTCTTTTGCTCAGCATTATACCTCGTTTTGTAGTATTCTATTTTGTGACTCCACTGCAGTTATTTATTCTACTATGGATGAGCATTTGGGTAATTTCCAGTTGGCTGCTGTGGATAGCGTTGGTATGAGCATCTGTGTCTGTGTCGTTTGGTGAGCACGTATATGCATTTCTGCTGCATGGAACTGCTGGGACAGTCTCTTTGGACTTGACTCTGCAAAGACAAATACCTTCTGATTTCACTCCTATGTGGAATATTTAAAAAAAAAAGTGAACAAACCAAACCAAATCAAACAAAAACAAACGCACAGATTCAGGGAATAGAGTAGTGGATACAAGAGGGAAAGGGGGAGTGGGGGGAGAGGGAAAGGGGTAAAGGGCGTCAGCTGTAGGTGATGGATAGAAACTAAACTTTTGGTAGGTATATAGAAGTCAAAATATAATGCTGTATGCGTGAAACTTAAATAATGTTATAAACCAATTAAATATACTTTTCCAATAAAACAACACCTACAGATTCACATTATCCATCACATGAAACAGGAGTGATGCGACTTTTTCCCAAGGAGAAGCCAGTTACTGAGTCTGAAAGCATGGATCTCCCCATGCTGAAGGGACATAAGAAATGCTACTTTATCCTTAGCCTCTCCAGAGGGAACTAGAGGAGGTCAGGCAGGTGAGACAAGGTGCCCCTCACCTCCAATGGGCGAGGATTAGGTAGGAGTACTTTGGTTGCAAATGACACAATCCCATTGCCAAGTGGCTTAAATAAAAAAGATAGTTGATTGGTTTATGTGGTGATTGAACTGTCCAGACGTTAGTTTCAGCAGTTCCACCCCTGGGTACATCCCCAGACGTGTATGAAGATGTCAGTGACAATATTGGAAGCAGTGAACTTAGGAGCCCTAACTCAGCTCAATAAGTTACAGACAGTAAGGCGGTTTGAACTTAAAAACACAGTATTGGGACAAATACCATATGATATCACTTATATGTGGAATCTAAAATATGGCACAAATAAACCTATCTACAAAACAGACTCACAGACATAGAGATCAAACATGTGGTTGCCAAGGGGGAGAGGGAGAGGGAGAGGGAGAGGGAGAGGGAGGGACTGGGAGTTTGGGGTTGGTAGATGTAAACTATTATATATAGGATGGATAAACAACAAGGCCCTACTGTACAGCACAGGAAACTATATCCAGTCTCCTGGGATAAATGATAATGGAAAAGAATATTTAAAAAAATGTGTCTGTGTATAACTGAGTCACTTTGCTGTACAGCAGAGACTGGCACAACACTGTAAATCATCTATACTTCAATTAGGGCATTCCCTGGCGGTCCAGTGGGGTTAGGACTCGGTACTTTTACTGTCGGGGCCCAGGTTCGATCCCTGGTCGGGGAACTAAGATCCTGCAAGCCACATGGCACGGCCAAAAAAAAAAAAAGAGCTTAAAAACACAGTATTGGGTTGAAAATTTAAAAAAAAGGAGGAAACTTAGTGAAGTCTATAATACAATGCCATTTATTTATATTAAAAACACATATACACAAAACCATGCCAGTATATGTTCTTTGATATGTGTGTACCTTTGAAAAATATATGATCACAATAAAACATGTGTTTCATGACGTTTTGCTTGTCTTTATTCTTTCAGAATCCTCCAAAAGCAACAGCTTAGATTGTGTGCACAGACCAACGGAAGGTGAGTTGGAATCGATCACTTTCAGAGTCAAGGGTAGGTTTTTGTATCTGGAGGAGGAGGTGGTGGGAACTTAAAAAAACCTCACAGAGATGCAGCCATAGAAGCTGTAAGTTCTTTTGCAGATGCAAATCATTCATAGATGAGTAACTATAATTACGTTTTTATGGACCTTCATACATGGCAGAGAAATATAAGAGTTCCTCATTTTGTCCTGACCACGGTGAAGGTGGGGTGTTACACCCCCATCTCATTTGGACGCGGAAAGTGTCCCGGATGTCACTCACAGCCATTGATAATACTGTGGCAGATCCTGGCCTGGAACCAGGTCCCTTGTGCTAAATGCCTTGCCCTGTGCACCAGCCCACCTGCCTGCCAGAGCTGGTGCTTCCTCAACTTCGGCAGAGCTCTGCACTTGCCGGCAGCGGAGTCTGCCCGGTGCGTGCTCTCAGGAGGAGGACTGCACCCCATTGACCCTCTCTCAGCACAGGGAGGTCCTTGGGGACACACCCCCTGCATGCACACAGCACTTATTCCGGCGGCCATCATTGCTCTGGCCTGATGCGGTTGGTGTATTGCATGTTGCAGTTGGCGATCTACGCACTCTTGGGGTCATGCTTCTTGGTCAGTGTTCGTGGCTTTAGTAGCCCACGTCTAAAATAGAATGAACTGCCGGTTTATAACTCAGGGGCAGTATCTGGCTGGTCAAGGACTTCAAGGATCAGCTTACTATTTCATTTCATAACCCAGATCAATCTCATTTTAACAGAGAGCAGCAGCTTAAACTTTGTTGGTCTCTTGGACAGTGGCCAGTCATCCGGGGGAATCATTGCCTGGTGATGCTTCTTGACCTTCGTTGGCTTGGGTTGCACACAGCTGCAGTAGAGTGCATGGACCGGGCCCTGGGAGGCTAAGACCTGCTCTTCTCTTGTCCAAGGGTATCTTGCCGTGGCAGTTGTCAAGAAGGCAAATGCTGAGCTCACATGGAATTCTCTGAGAGGCAAGAAGTCCTGCCACACTGCCGTGGACAGGACCGCAGGCTGGAACATCCCCATGGGCCTGATCGCCAACCAGACAGGCTCCTGCAAATTTGGTAGGAGTCCCGAGGGAGTCGTGGGTCGGCCATCCTGAGGGGCAGGCTGGGCTCCTCTGTAGAACTCAGGGAGGGGAGGTGTGGGGACTTGCAGGCTGACCGTGGCTTACAGGCCTTTTCTGGTGTAAGCAAGATCCCCCTGCGGCTTCCTTCTGCAGCTTCTCCACACAGCACTTCCCACACCCCCTCCACCCCACACGAAGGCGCAAAACTGGAGGATTGGTCTGTTTCTCTGTACCCTAAGAATGGATGCAGGTCCTGAGAAGTACAAATGTCACTTTTTGCTTCCTGGAGCTCCGGATCTAAATTCCTCCCAGGCACTGGCTTCTCAATTTGGGAAAAACCATCTGCCTTCCTCATGAAAGGTGACTTCTGTTACTAAACAGAACTGACGTCTTACTCCACGCTGTAGAGGAAACTGAGTAAGACCTCCAGGCTTTTGGCTCAGCCTCGCCTCCTGGCTGCACGCCGTGCTCACACCCCACACGTGAGCCACGCCCTACCTGCCGTGGGCCTGGTGACGTGGAGCTGTGTGCCACATTCTTTTCATGGCCCACCTCCCGGGCAGGCATCTGCTCAAGTGGGGCCCTGCTGCATTTTGAATGGGTCTGTGATCCTGGCTTGGCGGGCTCTCGTGTGGCTCTGTTCCTCACTATCAGTGCACACTGGTGTCGCCCTCTATGACCCCACGGCAGCCTCCAGGTTGTGGGCAAGCTGCCAGGACCACAGTGGGACACTCCCAGCCCTAGCC
Organism: Monodon monoceros; assembly: GCF_005190385.1. Lineage (NCBI taxonomy): Eukaryota > Metazoa > Chordata > Mammalia > Artiodactyla > Monodontidae > Monodon > Monodon monoceros. The sequence continues at coordinate 61,855,635 of NW_021703780.1, read as the reverse complement.
CGAGCTTGGCACGTGGCATGGCTCTTCCAGTGGCAGGGGCTGCACGAGTTGGATAATGGGTGCTACTTGCTTGTCGGGGCAGGGCTTTCTTGTCACCTTTATTTCCTCTCTTTTCAATCTGTATTAATCCATGTTAACTCCTTAATGTGGGTTAAATCACATGGTGGGTTGGTTCGTATTAGGTTCAGCTGCAAGGACAGAAAACCCCCAGTAGAAGTGAATAGAAGTTTATTTCTCTCCCACGTGAGTGGAGTCCAGCAGTGGATTGTCCAGAGCTGGCAGGACAACTACATGGTGTCAAGGGCCCAGGTTTCAAACATCTGGCTATTCTGAAACATATGTGGCTTCCGTGCTCAAGGTCGCTCATGGCCCATGTCACATCTGGGGGTCCAATCCCCACTTCTGCATTCCATGTGCAGAATGAAGGAAGGGAAGAAGGGGCAAAACACGTGTGCCAACTGTCTTTTAAGGATGTCAGGACACTGGCACCCAACACCCCTGCTCATATTTCACTGGTGATACTTAGCCATGTGGCTTACTAGCCACAGAGTAAGGCTTGTCTCTGTTCTAAGGGACCAGGCGCCCAGGTAAAAAGCAGGGTTCCTATTACTGAGGAAAAGGGGAAATCAGATCCTGGAGTGGACATTTTGCAGCTTCTGCTGAGATGGCCATCAGGTTCATCAAGTTGAGTCCCCAGCTCGAGGCTGTGATGATGGGACCCTTTGTACCATTACACATTCTCTTCCCCAGCCCCAATCAGGTTTCCTGTCTCAAGTACCTACAGTCTCAAGTTTTTCTGAACCTTGGTGGGGCCCGGGTTGGTGGTAACATGTTACTGTGTGTTATAATGACTGTGTTCTATCTGCCTTGGGCAATATGATGAATGGAAACCAAGCCACATCACCTGTTAGGTAAAGACCGCTTATCTTGACTCAGGTAGGAAGAGCTGACTCGCCGTGCTTCTTCTCTGCAGATGAATTCTTTGATCAAAGCTGTGCCCCTGGGGCTGACCCGAAATCCAGGCTCTGTGCACTGTGTGTTGGCGATGACCGGAACATGGACAAGTGTGTGCCCAACAGTAAGGAGAGGTACTATGGCTACACTGGGGCTTTCAGGTGAGTGCTGTGGGCAGGCTTTACCAGGATGGGGCCTTGTTTCTCATCCTCCAGCATCTTGGCACTGCATTTCTAAGGGGCCCAATGTGGCCCTTCACAGCAGAGCCAAGGGGCAGCCTGGGGATCAGCTGCTCCCATCGCACCCACCACCCCAAGAGTGGGGACTGGCCCCGGGGCTGTCTGACCTCAGCTCTGCTGGTCTCCCCCTTGTGGCCTGGAGCCAAGGTCAACCTCAGTGGGCCTCTATGTCCTTGTCCTCAGCATCAAATGGGGAGAGGTTGTGCTCTCAGTCCTTTCTGCAATTCAGTTTATGGGGAAGAATTCTCTTTCTCACGGGCACTACCCTCTACCCCAGCCTAGGTCATTGTTATGTTTCACGTTTTACTTTTCTCTTTGATTTTGGCCTTAGAAATGGCAAAATAGCGCAGTGTTATTCTCCACTAGTGAAAAATAAACCAAAAAGTAAGTTTCCAGAATTCACCAATTATAAACACTTAGTAAATCACAGTATCTTTGCACAGTCTTCATTTTATAATCCAGATGTTACTTCTCAGTGGTACAATTAGGGGTTTGAAGGGCAGAGTTCTCCCCCATCCGTTTTTTCTGTATTCTCCAAGAATATATTTCACCACCAGGTGGCGTCATGTATCTGAGAATGACTGCCCAAGCTGGTCTTTGAATTTTTTAATGTAGATTCAGTAGCCTTCTCTCCAGTGATGGCATGATATAAAAGTAGCTTTTGTTATACTCTGAGTGACTTATAAAAAAAAATTTCGTGAATGTACAAAAATATCTTTAAGCGGCTAAAGTTTTGCAAATGGAAGTGTTGTGATGTGATTCTACTCAGAAATATTGAATAGACAACATGTCTGATAAAAAAACATGTGGTTTTCTTTTTCAAACCTATGGTAAGGTATTATTCACTGGAAACACCTACACTTTAGTATTCCTATTTATACTAGAAGGAAATGCTTTGTCTTTTGCTCAAATCGAAAGCTGGAACCAGAGCCATATTTATCTCTGTGTTTCTAACTAACATCCTTATATATTGCTGGTTCTTGATTTTTAAATGTCAGCTATTTTCTGCTGACTTTCCATTATGAAAGAAGATCTAGCCTCTCATACTGCTCCTGTGTTTCTTCCACCCGTAACCACAAACTTCACCTCCTTTTAGTATCCAACAAGAGTATGACATATTTAGTGCTTACTTTATTATGAATATGTAAATATTAGTCTCATATTAAATATGTGACATAATAAAATTATATTTCCCTTATTGAACAGAGTTTTTGTTTACTCTGGAGTTGATAGGTGTCTTTTTAAAATTTGCTTAATTTTCTGTACTTCTTTTAAAAAATCACTCATTCATCCCCATACCTTCTACTAGTAGCATAAATCTAGCAATCCATGCACAAACAGACTGGATGCTGTCCCAGATTCATCATTTACCTGCGAATGTTGCACCTGAAGATCTCCACCCTCCTCCCCAGTCTGGATTGGTCCTCTCGAGGCCCCCTACATATCTGTGGTCTGGGGATTCCCCTTAAGCATCATTCTGGGATTTTTCATTGTCTTACTTCCTCTTAAATGATCTGTTTCCTGGATCCCACATCTTTAGTTTTCTTGGTTTTGTTGCAACAGAACACATGTTCTTGAGAAAGGGTGAATAGGAGTTGTTTTTTGAGTATTTACGTGTCTAAAAACATCTTTAGTCTACTCTTGAAGTGATTTATAGTTTGGCTGGATAACTAAGTACAGGCTGGAAAACAGTTTCCCTAGGAATTTTGACAGGATTTCCATATCTGGGAAATGGGAGCATTAACTGTTTTGACCAACTGTCCCACTACAAACAAGCAAAAATGTTGGGTTAAGTACACACACACACACACACACACACACCCGTGTTCTTAAGAGCATTGAATAACTGACAAAGTAAGAAGGGATTATTAGACTAAAATCTAAGGGGAATAGGAATTCAGAGACCTAGGTGGAGACACTTTGTCCTGACAGTAGCTATTCTGACAAACTTAAACTCAGAGGTTACATACACCTTTAAGGTAGGAGTGAACCAGAAGTAACTTCCACCCCACTCCTAGGAGGCTTCAGGTTGCCTGGATGCTGAGGAAAACAGGGAAGAAAATACATGCCATCCCTGAAAAATTGAAACCATGGGCCAGCTCTTGCATGGATTTGCAGCTCCAACTTGTGTCCCCTAGGATGGTCCAGAAATTCTCAACTCATAATTTTTTAAAAAGTGGTCCCAGACTAGCGGTCTCTTTAGGAATCTGTCTGGAAGACAGCATCTTCAGTTTAAGCCTCAGGTACTGCTCAGGAATACTCTATCAGTAACAATGAGCAGGACACAGTAAAAAGTAATTATAACAATGTGAAACACACACACGGGGGAAAGGTTGCCAGAAGCAAAAAACAGAATAGACAGGTTAGTAGTTTTAAAAAGGAATAAATAGAACTTCTAGAAAGGAAAAAAATTACAGCAATTGAAGTTTGCTATATAATTGACCAGTTTAACAGATTAAACATAGCTAAAAAGAGAAGTAGCGATGTGGAAAATATGTGAAAAAATTATGCAGAATGTAACATAGACAGAAAATCGAGCAAATACAGAAATTTAAAAGCATTAATCCATTGTCTTCTAAAGCTAGAGTTTCTGTTGAGAAATCTGGTACCATTTTTCGATCCCTGATTCTTTGTATATGACATTTTTTCTTCTTGAAAAGAATTTTGTTTTTTGAGTTTTCAACAATTTATTTTTGGCTTCCTAATTCTGAGAGAGAAGCTTCAGAAGGCTCATGAAGTGTCTTAGACAAACAGGTCTACACAAAGAATATTTTGTGAAGAGTAAATAAATCAGACACATATGTTTTATATTTCTCTCTAAATTTACAGAGATTTAACTATGAATGAAAAATACTCTTTAGGAAAAAATGAGTTTTGCGTTTCATCCAATGTAAAATGCTTTGAAAACTATTTTTGTGAAAAGTTTTTGATTTAAAAAAATAAAATAGTTCTAAAAATTATTTTTAAATCTCCCTCCAGTGTTCTGAAACTTCACAATGATATTTCTTTAGTGGGTCTTCTTTTAATTCATCGGATTGGGCATATATGTATTTACACTTCAGGTATATAGGCTCTATCTAGTGCTGCTGTCCTCAGCTACTTTCAGCGGTGCCTAGTACTTCTAACTGTTGAGTCTTTCTGGAGTTCTGCCATATGCACATCAGCTTTTTCCTGGGCGCCCCCCACTTCCAACTTATGTCACAGCTTTCTTTGCTCTTTTGGGTCAATTACTGCTCACCCATTTGTTCTCTACCTCCAAACGTTGTCATTATTATCTTCTTTCTTTCCCTCTTGCCTTCCTCTGGCTCATGGATTTATGACTTAAAAAAAAATCTCACTCATGTCGTTTTACTGGAATTTTAGAAGGAGGGAAGGTACCCATATATCTTCAACCTACCATTTTAAACTCTAAGTTCCTGGAAATATTTGTCTCTATGTTTTCTATGTTTAGTTCCATGTTTCAGTTTTTGGAATGTGTATTATGAATATTTATGAAAACTCTAATAGTTTTTCTTCTCTGGCAATGTGTTTTTTTGGCTGTGCTGGGTCTTTGTTGCGGTGCGCGGGCTTCTCATTGCGGTGGCTTCTCTTGCTGCAGAGCACGGGCTTTAGGCGTGCAGGCTCAGTAGTTGTGGCTCACAGGCTTAGTTGCTCCGTGGCACGTGGGATCTTCCCAGACGAGGGCTCGAACCCGTGTCCCCTGCATTGGCAGGCAGATTCTCAATCACTGCGCCAACAGGGAAGCCCTGGCAATGTTTTTATTCTCTGAAACATTTTAGGTGCCTGGCTGAGGACGCTGGGGATGTTGCATTTGTGAAAGATGTCACTGTCTTGGATAATACTAACGGTAGGTAAAGATGTTTCCCTTTCCCCTTCAAAGAAGAATCTTTGCCATCACGACACAGATTACTATTCAAATTTGCAATAGGGAAATATAACCTTTCGCAGACTTGGATCAAATTAGTTTCCTCTCTCTCTCTCTCTCTCTCTCTCACACACACGCACACGTGCACACGCGCGCACACACACACACACACACACACACACACACACCAGCCATACTCAGGGGCAACTATCTCCCTGGCTTTGTCTAGTCAGCCACAGAAGCACACCATCTTCCTGTCTCAGCCTACCAGAAACTGAACGTGGATGATACATGAAAAAAATTGGGACATATGCAGGTTAAATTTCCCCTTTTAAACAAGGAAGTAGGAGCCTTCATTCAGCCCATGTGAGCCCTCGGTGTGGGAACTCCTTGGGGAGTTAATGAGGACAAAATCCTAGGCAGATGCAGATGAAAGAAGGTAAAATCCCCCAGCCAATAGAGGAATAAGTCACCCTCTCTTCTGACCTCTGGTGAAAATACTAATTACCAAGTTTAAGACTCCCAGCAGTGTGCTGCTTTCCAAACTGCACCTCTCTCCCTACCCGCTGCACTTAGCCCTCCACCCCGCCGCAGAGGACTTGCCACTTCCTCCCTCAAAGGGGCTGCTTCCACTTTCTGCCTCTTCCCTTCAGTGACAGCCACAGCCAGAGCCACTCCTCCAAGTCCCTGGGGAGAGCAATCGAGGCCAGACATGTAAATCTGGGGTGATCTCAGTATTGAATGGACAAAGCTGAGAGAATGCAGGAAGTCTTTTCTTGAGGGGACAGGGCGAAAGGAGAGAAGCAGCCACCTGACCACGAAAACTCCATTTGCACACACACAGGCATAACTGTGTACAGTTACATTTCGAATTCATTTCGAATTCAGGAACAGTGAATCTAAGTGATCTCCAGGGATCAGATGGGTGTCAAATTTAGTTTTAAGCTTCTCTGGGATTTCACAACTGTATTTTATCGGAATTGACTGAAAGCATATTTGATAAACCCATAGACATTCCTATCCTTCCTCTGGTTACACTAAGAGCATTGGAATATGAAAGGAAACAATTTCTTCTTCTTTTTATTTAAAAAATACTTATTTATTTAATTTATTTATTTGGCTGAGCCAGTTCTTAGTTGCGGCACACGGGATCTTCGTTGCAGCATGCAGGATCTAGCTCCCCGACCAGGGATCGAACCCGGGCCCCCTGCCTTAGGAGCTGGTTGTCTTACCCACTGGACCACCAGGGAAGTCCCAACAATTTCTTCTTGAACACAAACCAACACTTCTTTTTCTGGAACTCACTGGAAAATCTGGCATACATGGAGGGTTTTCTTTTAAAGAAATGTAACAGCTTTATGGAGATACAATTTACATACTTCAAAATCCACCCATTCAGAGTGTAGATTCAATGGGATTCAGTGATCTCCAGCACATTCAAAGTTGTGCAGCTGCCAACAGAATCCAATTCTAGAACTTTCACAAAACCCCTTAAAGAAACCCCACACCTATTATCAGTCCCTTCCCCACTCCCCCAGAGCTGGCAACCATCAATTCACTTTCTGTCTCCATAGATTTGCGTATTCAGGACATTTCACATAAATGGAGTCCTACGATATGTGATCTTTTGTGACTGGCTTCTTTTACTTAGCGTAATGTTTTCAAGGTTCATCCACGTCGTAGCGTGTGTCAGAACTTGACTCCTTTTTATTGCTGAGTAATACTCCATCGTGAGGATATAGCACTAATGCTTGATATGTTTGAAGTTTGTGTATCTTGTGGAGCTTTATTTGCTCTCCTTCACATCACTGCAACCCCAGTGTGTGCATTTCAAGAGGCCGGTGGATGGTCACAGCCACCCGGAAAGGATGCTTTGACTCAGAGTGGCAGCCGTGGCTGATGCTGCCTTCTTTATATCTCCAGGAGAGAACACTGCGGACTGGGCTAGGAAATTGAATCAGGACGACTTTGAGTTGCTGTGTCTCGATGGCACCAGGAAGCCTGTGACAGAGGCTGAGAGCTGCTACCTGGCTGTGGCCCCAAATCATGCCGTGGTATCTCGGAGCGATAAGGCAGCACACGTGGAAGAGGTGCTGCTCCTTCAACAGGTATGGGTCACCAGGGCCTCCTGCAGGGGCTCCTGTTAGGTGGGGCAATCACAGAGCTCAGGGAATCCACCCATCCCCGGCCTTTCTGTCCCATCCCTCTGCTTGAAGCTGGTGATGAGAGTATTTGCTCCATGCTGGGGGGCTGCCCTGAGTCTCATGGCCCTGGACGTGCGCTCACGGTCTGGCTGGGAGATGCTTTCTCTCCTTGAGCCTCCTGTTGTTCTTCAGGCAAATGAGGGAGGCGACTGAGCCTTCCTCCCATAGCCAGGTAGAGAGTGATTTACTCTGCTGATGTTTCCAGAGCCCGGGCCGACTGGGGATGTTCTAGACAGGGCCCCTGCATTTGTAATCTCTAAAAACAACAAACCCAGAACTTGTATAGATTTAAGGCTATCTACGTGAAGTGGTTTGAAGGAAATCCTATAATTTCCTTGAAGTCTGGGATTCTCTATTAGGACATCTAGCTCTGTGTTAAAATGGCATGTTTCTAGATGTGCGTTAAAGAAAGTGGCCCTGGAATGTAAAAATTGGCACAATAACTAGCATTTATGGAGCCCCCGCTGGGCACACTCACAGGTGCTCGTAAGAGGTCTGCTTCCATGCAGGTGCTTGGTTCTTGCAGCTCACCTCCGTGGGAGGCCTGGGCATGGAGGAGGAAGCAGGCCCAAGGGAGGCTAAGTGACCTGCCCAAGGCAATGACTGGGTCCGTGGCAGAGAGGATTTCCAATGCAGTCTGCCTCTCTGGGACAGCTGGCCTCTTAGAATGCTAGAGGTGATTACTTTGGGGGTGGATCTCAAAATCCTCAGCTGTCACCTAGTCACACATAGGAAGTTCTAAGGGAAGAGGCCACAGATTAAAAAGAAAGGCAAGATGGTGGGAGGTGAGATCAGAAGTGGTGAGGGGCCTGGGCACTGGGCTGGGGTGTGGAGCAGGGGGCCATGGGGCAGGGGAAGACTTAGCCAGGACAGTAGAGTGATTCCAGAACTTAGCTCCTTTTGCCCCATGGTTTTCCTGTGGCTGATCCTGTGCAGAAGAAATGCCCTTGGCCTCCCCGAATCCATAACCTCTCCTGTTTTCCTCCGCTGCTCTCTTACTGTCTGCCCTTTTGACACAGGCTCAGTTTGGGAAAAATGGAAAACACTGCCCGAGCAAGTTTTGCTTATTCCAGTCTGAGACCAAAAACCTTCTGTTCAATGACAACACTGAGTGTCTGGCCAAACTTGGAGGCAAAACAACATATGAAAAATATTTGGGACCAGAGTATGTCACGGCCATTGCTAACCTGAAAAAATGCTCAGCCTCCCGTAAGTGGAACATAGGTAGCGTCACTGGGAAACCACCGCAGGTGAAGGTCAAGGTTGGAGGGCCAAACATTCTAGGGATGAAGCAGGTATAAAAACGTTAAGGCAGTACAATGTCTCTATACTTTGGGAAATTACACTCTCACTGATGAGGTGAAAGAGCTAGAGAATAAAATAAAGCCGTAGTAATATGCTAAATTTTTATAAGGCTGATAGCGATTGTAAATATATGTATGTATGTATATACATACACACAAAGGTATACGTATATATACATATATGTTGACAAATGACAAACTCTGGTTTCTAGGCACTTACTGTAAGTACTAACCATAGAGAATACAAATTCTCAAAAAACATTTTAGCCAGGAAAATGTATTGACAATAATTTAACCCTTTAAAAACATTTAGAAGACATAGCAGAGTGTTGTGAGCCTCCAGGCAATGATTCTCGAGTTTCGGCAAGTTTTGCCTCCTCTGTGCACTGATGTCATCTGGGTTCCTATTCCTGGTCCCTCACCCGGGGAGTTGGAGGCATCGGTGGGTGTGGTATGGTGGTCCAGGGCCTGGGGAAGGGCTGGGAATCTCTTTATCAGTGGTTCTCAACCGGGGATGATTTTGCCCCTGAGGCATTTGGCAATGCCAGGAGGTATTTTTAATTCTCCTGATATAGGGGGTGCTGCTGGCATCTGTGGGTAGAAGCAGGGATGCTACTAAACAGAGCACACACAGAACAGCCTTCGCAACAAAGAATTCCCCAGCCCCAAATGTCAAGAGTGCCAAGGAAACCCTGCTGTTTCCACGGACATCTCAGGGAATTGCGCTGCAGGTCTACTCTTGTGAGCAGCCCGCTCAGGATTGCACATATGGTACACCCCTTGAGGGCAGGGCTTCTCTGTCTGTGTTGAAGTGTTGAATCCTCAGCACTTAACACAGAGGCTCACACAGAGCCAGAGCTCAGGAGGGACTCATGGATGAATGAGTGACTGAGTAGGTGGATATTACTGCAAGCAGATTTGCACAAAGATGATCAATTGCTCACATTCCAGAACAGATTCGAGGACCATCAATACCTTGTGAACTTGAGAGTGTGACGGCTGATTCACCTGGAGACGAGTGGGTGGCAGCTGTGTCGCTCAGGCCAGAGCAGGGAATCTCACAGCTTGATAAGGACCAGAGCTTTTGTGTGCTCCCTTGGGTCCTGCAGCTCTTCGCAGGACGGACAGTGGGGAAATGTGGGGATGGCAAGCCTTGACCTACAGTGGTGGGAGGGCAGAGGAAAGTCTGTTTTAGTGTCCTCTTTGATTGATGTATTGATTCAAAAAAAAAAGGAATCAGTTTCTGAATCTCCTGCTTTGCTGTGTCCCACAGCGTTTCTGGAAGCCTGCGCCTTCCTGAGAGGTCAAACCTGAAGAGAAGCTGCCCCGCCTCCCCGGGGGCCCCTCCCTGCTTCCAGCCCTGATCCTTCTTCTCCCTTCCTGAGGGCGGATTTTGCCAAGCCCATCAGTTTTCACAGATCCCTGCTACCATCTTAACAAGAAATAAAATTAGAAATGCTGTTGATTTTCATTCCCTATAAAGTGCCATTCATCTTTTCTAGAATTTCATACTGAAATCATGTGTCTGACCAAACACCTGCCCAGTGGAACCTTTCCTTCCCTGTATTCCCACTTCCCACTCCCACTCTTTCCGGCAGTTTCGGGCTTAGTGCCTGATGGTCTGGAGTCTAAGGTCAGGCCAAGCAACTCTTTTCCTCAAGGGCACCTGTTGGTCCCTCATATAGTTGTGTGTGTGTGTGTGTGTGTGTGTGTGTGTGTGTGTTTGAGTGTGTATGTGCATGTGTGTGTGTGTGTTTCTAAGGCAGGGGAAGGAATAGAGAGTAGGAATCAAGGGATTAGTGGAAGAAGCTGGGTATCAAGAAGATTTATGAGTATTTGCTATTTTAAGTAAATAGCATCAGGTATAGTAAATTTACAAATATAGACATAGGAAAATGTGGAACACAGTGGGCCCTCCATGTCCATGGGTTACACATCCTTGAATTCAACCAACTGAGGATTGAAGATATTTGAAAACAAATTACAGAAAGTTCCAGACAGCAAAACTTGAATTTGCAATTTACATTGTATTAGGTATTATAAGTAGTCCAGAGATGATTTAAAATATATGGGAGGACATGCATAGGTTATATGCAAATACTACACCATTTTATATAAGGGACTTGAGCATCCTTGGATTTTGGCATCCACAGGGTGTCCTGGAACCAATCCCTGCAAATACCAAGGTACAGGGGACAACTGTACATCTATCCCTTGGCCTTGTTGGCCCTCAACCTCCGGTTAACCTCTGGTCACCAGTTTATTCCCACTTTTCTCAGCCAAGCTCTTTAAAGCGTGGTCAGAGAGGGCTGCCTTCACTTCAGCAAGTCAGGTGGGTGTTTGGGTCATTCTCTCTTCACCCCACTGTAGTTTGATTCTAACCTGTTCACTCCCTTGAAGCGGTTCTGGAATAGGACAGCCCCAGCTTCCCAAATGGCCAAGCTTAGTAGGGTTCACATCTCTTTTCCCTGAGCCCCTTACTATGTCTGATTCTGTGGACATGTGCTCCTTGAAGTTCTGTTTCCTCAGCTTCCATGCTGCTGCTCCTTCCTTTTTCTGCCTTTTTGAAGGTCCATGCTTTGTCCTTTAAGTGTGTTCCCCACAGTTTTCTTCTCCAGAGTTTCAATTCTGACCCACTATCTTGATGCCAGGGAAGGGAATTAAGAGAGGACCAAATGGCTGGGTTTTAGCTGCTAATGCACAGACTCTCCCCACCAGTAAACAGGGCCCATTGGGGTCCTACCTTAGATTAGTAACTCTTCCCTGAGAAAGGATCATTTTCCTGTTTTTAGTATTTCCAATGGCTCATTGGACTCAACAGGCAAACCTGCGTCAACCAGGGTGAATCTTCCCTTTCAAAGGCAGAGAGCAGACAAGAATGGCCAGCATTGACCAGTATCAATGAGATAGGCAGGCATAGCACAGGGAGATCACCTCAGTGCTCTGTGACCACCTAGAGGATGCAAGAGGGAGGGGATATGGGGATATATGTATACGTGTAGCTGATTCACTTTGTTATACAGCAGAAACTAACACAACACTGTAAAGCAGTTATACTCCAATAAAGATGTTAAAAAAAAAATGAGATAGGCAGTTCTTCTGCTGCCTGCAGAAGCCTCTGAAATCTGTCTTGAAGGACATTAATTACGGTCCCATAATCCTAGAATGAAAACTCCCTTTTTTGCTACTTTGAATTATGGCCCAGATATGTAGTCCAGCCTCACTAGTAAACTAGAAGTTTACTGAGGGAGCAACATTTGATGGTGTAGCCATATTAGTCATAATACCAGCAAGATAAAACATCATATTTGAACCGTATAAACCTTCTTGTATAAATAAGATACTTAGGTGAAATTAAAGGCCCATGAAATCCCCTTTTCGGGCTGAAATAAAAATTTCAAAATCTAACATCGCTGTATCCATTAACTCATGCTAAGTTATGTCAATGTCTTACACAACAAAGGTTTGTTTCTGTCTCACGTTCATACCTGTCATAGGTCATCAGTGGCTCTGTTGTTCATTTCTTTATTCTGAGACCCAGGCTGAACCAGCAGCCCCTGCCTGGGGCACACTGGCCTGTAGACAGAGCGGGAAATAAAAGAGAGATGGAGGCAACACAAAAAAACTCTTAAAGCTTCCTTCTAGGAGAGGCCATATCATTTCCATCATTTCATCGCCCAAAGCAAGTCAGGCGGCCGTAGCATCAATGAGGGGGGTCTTTGGTCCCGCATTCTTTCACCCTGACACTGAATTGAGTGTGGGGCTGTGTTTGGTGTCCCTGCTTTTACTTCCTCAGACCTCAAGTTCCTTACAGTCTTCAAGGAAAGCTTGTATTCTGCACGGTCCCCACTCTAAACTTTTTTTCTGCCCAACACAGATTTTAACAACCATCAATTGTAATACATTTCAGCAGATTCCACTTCAGATTGTACTGAATTAGTGTTTCCTCAATTTTCTGGAAAATATTCTTGCCTGTAGTTATCCCATGTGGACTATTCCTGGAGGCTTCAAACTCACCACTGATTCCTCAAATAGACAATAGTTAACAGCATCTGTAACATCTGTTTACTCATCAAAAGCCAAGGAAAGCCACTCAAATCATTTGTCTTATTTCTTGTTCCCAATGTTTTCAGCTCTTTAAGCAAGAGTTGTCAGTGAAAGGCTAAAGTCTTAAGTTAATTTTCTCTGGGCACATTTGTTTACAGCTGCAATCAAACATGATTTCATTAACTCAACATAGGTAAATGGCTTTTCTTGCTTGGCTAACAAATGAGCTATTTAGAAAGTTACTTTGCTTGCAGCCTCATTTCTTTTTTTGTTTTGAAGATTTTTTTTTTTTTTTTGCCGTGCCACACAACTTGTGGGAACTCAGTTCCCCCACCAAAGATTGAACCGCGGCCCACGGCAGTGAAAGTGCCAAGTCCTAACCATCAGACCTCCGGGGAAGTCCCTTGAAGAAATTCTGTTGGGATGAGATATTTCACTTTAAAATTTGTAATTTTCCTGACCATTTTTCCCCTATGAGTTTGGAATAGTGCAATGAATGCTTAGTCTGGAAATGTCAACACATGTTGTATTCTTTTAGCACAACTATAGTTTCATTGCATAATAAATACAGTGCTTTGGCATCTAATTTGATAACAAAATAATCCACAATCCATAGTGTCTTATTAGTGTGACATTCAAAATTCACTTTTCTCTTCTTTGCTTGTTTTAACATGATGAATATGCACTGGTAATAAAAATTTTAAAAAAGGTGGTTTGGCTCTATGTGTATAAAGATAAACTGTTCTCTCTACTTAACAACACTTATATTTTTTATATTGAAGTAGCATTGATTTACAATGTTGTGTTAATTTCTGCTGTACAGCAAAGTGATTCAGTTATTTAGATATTCTTTTTCATATTCTTTTCCATTATGGTTTATCACAGGATACTGAATATAGTTCCCTGTGCTATACAGTAGGACCTTGTTGTTCATCCATTCCATAGATAATAGTTTGTATCTGCTAATCCCAAACTCCCAATTCATCCCTCTCTCATTCCCCTCCGCCTTGGCAACCACAAGTCTGTTCTCTATGTCTATCTACTCACAACACTTATGACACCAAATATGTGTGGGTTTCCTACACCAAACAATTCTCTAATTCTCTGTGGACACCAACTGGGTTTCCTGCAAGTCAGTTCAATTCTGACACTAACCACTTGGAGTTAACACAGACCCACAAGGTTAAGGGCTCAGGCCCACAAGACTGCCCTCTTTTTTCAGACACCAATCACAAGTAGTGGGTTCCCAGGTTACCTGTACTTTTGTCCAACTTGGCTGTAAACTGGGGAATCCCACGACCACCTCCTCAGGCTTGATAATTTGCTGTAATGGCTCACAGAACCCAGGGAAACACTTTACTTATTGTTACCTATTTATATTAAAGGATTGTATAAAAGATAGAAAAAGAATAGCCGGATGAAGAGGTACATAGGCTAAGGGTCTAAGGGTCTGGAAGGGTCTAGAGCGTAGGAGCTTCTGTCCCCGTGGAGTCGGGGTGTGCAACTCTTCCAGTACATGAATGTGTTCACTAACCAAGAAGCTCTCTGAATCCTGTAGTTTAGGGTTTGTATGGAAGTTTCATAACATAGACACAATTGACTAAGTCATTGACCATTGGTGATTATCCAGCCACTCTCCCATCTCTGGAAGTCAGGAAGCAGAGCTGAAAGTTCCAATCCTCTCATCACAAGGTTGGTTCTGGGAACCAGCTCCCATCCTGAAGCTATCTAGGGAAGCACCAAGCGTCACCTCATCAGCATACACTCAGGTCTGACTGAAACTCAGGTAGAGGGTTTATTATGAATAACAAAGGACACTCCTATCACCCCATCAGTCAGGGCTGAAGACCGGAGGTATATGTCTTATTGTATCACAACATCACAGTCTGGTACTTGAAATGCTATTGAATTATAACTGGCTGTAATTTACAATGCACCAAGCAGCAGTGGGAAGCCATGAGAGTGCCACAGACCACCTCTGTCAAAACCACTGGACTCGGCCATTGCAGTGCAAAAGCAACCACTGGCAATACATATATAACTGAGTGTGGTCGTGTTCCAAAAAAACTTTATTTTATTGAAAATAAAGTTTCTGAAATTCGACACTGAAGTTCGAATTTCATATAATTTTCACATGTCATGAAATATTCTTTTGATTTTTTCCAACTATTAAAAAAAAAGTCAACGCTACTCTTTGCGCATGCGCCCATCCTTTGGCTGCTGCTCTTTGTCCTGGCGTAGGAACATCGCTGGCTCCTTTCATCCATTCTTGCAAGGTGAGCTCTGCCTCTCTCGGATGTGCAGGACCAGTTCCTGGAAGTGCTTTAGAAGTACAACGGCGACGACTCTTCCTTCCAACGTACCAGGTGTTGCGAGGCCTGGAGCTGCTCCGGCGCAGCGATACAGCCGCCGCGGTGCCTCGACGCTCCGCCCCCGGTGCCGGGACTATCGGTGCCGCGGAGGAGTCCAAGCTCCTGTCTGCGCCTGCGCGGTGCTTCCGCGGAGCGTGGCGTTGCACGAAGCGTGGAAGGTATGCCTGCAGGCAGCTTCCCTAGCGGTGCGCATTTAGTTTTGAGGGAAAAGCCAGTATCTTGTGGTGCTGGGAGCTTCCCTATCACATCATGTCAGGAGGAAGGTCGTGTGTACTTAGGTCGTTGGGAAACGGACTGAGTCTGCATACTTTTTTCTCAGCTGTTAGCCTTAGCGTATTCGGAATCATTTGGCCCGCCATTGTCTCCAGAAATAATTACAGGTCAGTCCTGAGTGGGAAAGAAGTGGCATGTGCTGCAGGACGTCTAGAGCAAAGTCGCAGCTCTGCTGCTGTGTGGCTGTATGACCTCGGGTAAATCCTTTACCTTCTCTGGGCTCAGCTTTGTAAGTAAAATGAGGGATTGGGGCTTGTTCTCTCTACGACTCTTCTACAGATTGAGTCTGACCCCAGTCATGAGGGACCAGAAGGGAGGAGACTTTTAAAATTTGTACTTGGGGTCAATCTTTCTTCTTTGTTTTTATCCAGACAAAATCAGAGTCAGTTTTGCCCTTCAACTTGGTCTTATGAATATTTCCGTTTGTGCAGTGGGGGTCAGAGAGGGTTCAGTGGACATTCATATACCCTCCATGTAGAGTTGACAGGTGTTAACATTTTGATGTGTTTTCCCTCTTGCTTCTTTTATATGCACCTGGTGTGTGTATGTGTGTGATTAAATTATTTGAATGTGAGCCGTGACTATGACATTTCACTCCTAAATTCTTGAGCATGCATTCTTTAAGAACAGGGACATTCTCCCACATAATCGCAATTTTATTGTCACCCTTGAAAATGATAAGTATGTCATCTGACATTTTGTTTATAGTCATATTTTTCCGATTTTCTCTGGAATGGCTTTAAGCTTGTTTCTTAAGGAAGTGCTCCCACTACCCATTGGCAGTCAACTCCTCCTGCCTTCCCTCACAGGCATGAGTGTCACCTCCCTGGGGGAATAACAGCACCTGTGTTGGCTGGAGTCTCTCTCTTGGACACCTCCTCATCCATCACCACGTCGCAGCTCCTCTAGTCCATTTGGAGATGAATCCCACAGACTCTGCCTTGGAGTCCTTCAGAGACAAAAGAGTGGAGACAGTGAGTATGCATGCAGATAGCCATCCGCTGGAAGTGGCATCAGCTTGGGGACATGGGTTGTGTGCTTTGCCGAGGAGGGAGCGTCTGTTTGCACGGGGCAGCTGGGGACGGTCCTGAGCCATGGTGAGCAAGCTGGGTGCACCCCCAGGAAGTGTGTGGCAGGTGTTCTGCAAAGATGGATGCCTGAAAGAGCGTGTGGGCAGGGGCTCTGGTGGGATGGCTGTCCACAGACTCATAGCAGGACTGTTGAGCTGATATATGTACATGTATAGATGATTCACTTTGTTATAAAGCAGAAACTAACACACCATTGTAAAGCAGTTATACTCCAATAGAGATGTTAAAAAAAAATTGTTGAGCTGACCACGTGGTTGAGGGCAGAGGAAAACACATTTTGTCATAGGTGATATAAGCGAGATGGTCTGAACCTCCCCACCACTCCTTCAAACAAAGAAGCTGGGGCTGAGCCACATGTCCCTAGATCCTTTTGTCAGCATAGTCATTTACCGGGAGCAGCAGCAGGAGGCTGACGTGGGGACGAGGAGGTCCATCAGAACTGAAATTCAAGCACCATTAGGGTGCAGGCAGCATCTGTGGAGGGTGTGAGGAAAAGTGGGATGTAGGCAGCGTCCTGTGGGCCAGTCACTGTGCTGCTCACTAAGCCCTCATCCTGGCCAGCAGCCCTTTGTGTGTGTGGGGGTGTCTTATTCCCAGTTGTCTGAGGCACAGGGAGGCTAGATGGCCTGTGTTGGGTCCCACAGGAAGAGAGAGACACCCTTTCCTACCTTCTCCCAGAGCAGGCATGGCAGGGGACTCCAGGGAGGTGACTCATGGCCCCGCTCATAGCTAAAGGCCACACCACAGGGAAAAATCAAAGGATTCAGAGTTTGAAATTTGAATCAAAGATTTTCTTCTGTTAGATGTGCCAGAGATGGTTCTTTGGCGAACTTTGCTTTTCACAGGGTCTGTAAATGGGTGGCTGAGGGGAGCAGCAATCCTTGGATGTGCCTTCCCCCAGTCCTTTGGACTGTTGTGAAAAATCCGGAGCAATAGTATACAGGAACTCACTCTATAAACCAAGTGCTGTAGACAAGTCCGGAAGTACTGGGTGGAGGAGAGGAAAGAGTGTGGGATTTGATATCAGAAAATGTCAAGCCCAGATTCTGACCCCTGAGAGCTGTGAGATTTAAGCCTCAGTTTCCACACTTGTAAAATGAGGCTGGTGATAGTCAGTTTTCTTTGAAGGCCTGTTACGTGGTGCAAATACGTCTGTGAAGGCAGTTGGTAAAGGATAAAGTCCTATTGAAATTCAGGCTTGGTGTGGGAGCCTAAGACCAGGGAATGGTGAGCAGCTCTTAGGAGGGAGGACAACTTGGGCCGATGTGGCCACAGCACATTTGTAAAAACCAAAAAGAACAAGATTATTTGTTGCTTAACTGAAATTCAAAATTAACTGGGCATCCTGTATTTTTTTTTTCAATTTCAGGTTTTATTGCTTTCTCATTCTCTAAATCAGTCACATTTACCATTTTAAAATTTGTTCCATTTGTACCCACAAACACATAAATTGAGATGAATCAGAGATTTCTCATGAGATATCAGTCTTTCTCTCAAATGTCCCAAATCAGAATTATTTTGACCTGATAGGAAAATTTTTTTTGCGTTAGAAAATAATTTACAGGCAAAAACAGAAACACTGTCACATTTTCTTAAATATGCTTAGTTCTCTTTGGCTTTTTACTGGTTGTTAGTTTTCTAATGCAATAGTTTGTAGAAAAGTGGAAAACGTGTTATTTTTTAAATTGAAGTATCATTGATTCATATTATTAGTTTCAAGTGTATAGCATAGTGATTCAGTATTTTTTTTTATAAATTTATTTTATCTGTTTTTGGCTGCGCTGGGTCTTTGTTGCTGTGCGTGGGCTTTCTCTAGTTCTGGCGAGCGGGGGCTACTCTTCGTTGCGGTGCGCGGGCTTCTCATTGCGGTGGCTTCTCTTGTCGCGGAGCATGGGTTCTAGGCACGCAGGCTTCAGTAGTTGTGGCTCGCGGGCTCTAGAGCGCAGGCTCAGTAGTTGCAGCACACAGGCTTTGTTGCTCTGCAGCATGTGGGATCTTCCCAGACCCCACACGGGACACGGGAATGAACCCGTGTCCCCTGCATTGGTAGGCGGATTCTTAACCACTGTGCCACCAGGGAAACCCACACAAGTTTATTTTCTATATCCGTGAGTCTTTTTCTATTTTGCATGTGCATTCATTTGTGTTATTTTCTACATTCCACATACAAGTGATATCATACAGTATGTCTTTCTCTGTCTGACTTATTTCATGTAGCATAATATTCTGCAGTCCATCCACGTTTCTGCAGATGTCAGCATTTCATTCTTCTTTATGGCTGAGTATTATTCCATTGTGTGTGTGTATCCATTCATCCGACTTGCACTTGATAGGCACTTGGGCTGCTTTTATTGTAAATAGTGCAAGCATGAATCATTTTTATCTTTAGGACAACTGTCTTCTTCTTCTGACAGGGGAAGAAGACCTTGCTGGATATACCACTTACGTGTGTGGGCTATTGTAGCTGGATCAGCCGTCACAGACTTTTGATTTTCAGTAACTATTTCACTCTCAGTCACTGTAAGAGTTTATTCTCTATATGCTCCATGTTTTCATTATGAAAATTCTGAAAGGGTTTGTTCTGTGAATTCATTACTGTGTCTATAAACATCCAAAAACGATCTCATTTTGCCTGAGATTTCTGTCCCATATGTGGTAGAAGTGAATGGGGAGTCCAGACCTACTCATATCTGGTGAGTATGAGTGTGAAGAAGATATCCCTGTCCCTTCTCCTTCTCCTCTTTTCATATCTGCTGGGGTACTTTCAGCTGAGGTCTTGCTCTTGACTTGTCATGGTGTTTTTATTGGCTATTTAATGTCATTCAGGGTGAGCCCTGTCTTACTCAGCTAAGGCTGTCACAACAAAATACCATAGACTGGGTAGCTTAAATAGCAGAAATTTATTTCTCACAGTACTCAAGGCTGGGAAGTCCAAGATCAAGGTGCCGGCATGGTGGGGTTTCTGGTGCAGGCTCTCTTCCTGGCTTGCAGATGGCTGCCTTCTTGCTGTGTCTTCACATGGTGTAGAGAGCACGCAAGTTCTCTGGTGTCTCTTCTTATAAGGCGTTAATCCCATCCTGAAGACTCCGCCTCATCTAAACCTAATTACCTCCCAAAGGTCCCATTTCCAAATACCATCTCACTGGGGCTTGGGCTTCAACATATGAATGTTTTGTGGGACACAGTTCATCCATAGCACCTGGTGAGGACACGGAAGAGCCAGTGACTGGTATAGACTGTGCTCCCTACAGGATCTCCCCCAGGTGCCACCTCCTCCTCCTCCCTCCTCAGTGATGGAGGTGAGAGATTGTGGTCCACAGGCATCCTGTATTCATCTGTCACCTCTCCTTGGGATATGTAACAGAAAATGGGCACTGGATTGCCCCAGGCAAACTCTTCTTGTGATGTTTTATAGTCACAGGCGGTGAGGCCTGAGGTGTACGTTACACTGAAAAGGACAAAACATGCCTTGTGTTAAACATTTCTAGACATAATTGTACGTTTGCTATTGTTAGATAGCAGAAAGTGCTAGAAACCTTGGGAGGCTCAGAGGTTGGGGGTATCTGGGGGCCTCAGGGGTATCTGGGGGCTTCGGGGGGGTGTGGTGAATAGCCAAGAAAACCCAGAGAACTTTCCACAGAGCAAGTCCCTTTTCCTCTTTTTATCCAGAGCCTCCAGCTAGCCATCTCTTTCAATTACCTGAAAGAAACTGTGCCTGATGAATTACTTTTGTGTGAATGGGTTGTTCTAATTTGGAATGTGGTCCGGTTGGTTTTAAAAGTGCATATTTGCTTTATGTGTCTTCTTGCCTGAATTTTAGAAGTTCGGCATATGCTGGACAAGGTATAGGTTCTGGAGTGAATGGCACCGGGTTTGTGTCCCAGCCTTGCCACGCTCTAGCTGTGTGATCTTAGACAAATTTCTGAGCCTCAGTTTCCTCCCCCAGAGAAATGGGACTAATTCCACCTACACCACGAGCAGTCAGTGAGGCACGGAGGAGCTCACGTTTGTCAAGAACCTAGCACAGCGCCTGAGACAAATTCAGCGCTTGGTGAATGTTTCTTCACCTCCCCCTTTTCTTCCTGGAGCCTATTTTATGTACAAATATGTAAAGACTATTGCACAAAACAATGCAATGAGGGAAAAATTATTGTTTATTTATCCCGCCTTTGGTAGGAGCTAGTTTACATTTAAGTGGAAAGGTGATATTCTTCCCTTGATGTGCCTTGGGCAGGTTCCTCAGTGGGTTGAGGTGTGGTGTCACTGCACAGATGGCAGAGTTGGCAGAGGTGTTTCCTAAATGCCTTGTTGAGAAACACGTAGAGGAGAGGGTTGACGCAGCAGTGGGTGGTGGCGATGATTTTCATGATCTGGACACTTCTGTTCAGGTTGTAACTACTCTCACAGCCATGCAGGGAGAAGTGTTCGTTGAAAGCAGACAGGAAAAGTGCAATATTGTAGGGTCCCCACATCAGAAGGAAAACAACCATTATGGTGAAAACAAGCTTGAAAACGTCACAGTTCCTCGCCCCACACTTTAATGTTTTCCTCATTCGCACATAGCAAAATACAAAAAAGAACAGTGGCAAAAGAAATCCCAAAATGTTCATCTTTAAGGTCATAAAATGCTTCCAGAATGTCTCATCAGCTGGTAGGAAGTGAGGTCTGGTAAAGAAGCACTTGTGTTTCTGGCTTTCCATCTGAGGTTTGTAAAAAGCAAGTTCAGGCAAAGTGACCAGAATGGCTGTGACCCATGCCAGAGCACTTGTGAAGATGTTGCCAGCCACCATCCTGCAGGCCGAGACAAGCCTTCTCATGCGGAAAAACTCCTGGTACCTTTGCACAGTCAGAAGGACATTGAAAAATGCCTCACTGTACAGGCCTATGGAGTAGAGTGCCACGAGAATTTTACACAGGGGGTCACCAAGAACCCCCTCACGTGAGGCCGTGTAAGCCCAGAACGGCAGGGTGGGCAAGAAACACAAGTTAGAAATTGCCAAGTTGAGGAAATAGATATTTTCCGCTTGCTTGAGTCCTTTGTATTTTACCAGGATAAGCACAACCAAGATATTGTCCAGGAGGCCAGCTGTGAACACCATGGTGTAGAGGTAAGGCACCAGCTGGGCTGAGAGAATCTTGGGCTCGTATGGGGTGCATGGTTCTATTTCGTTGTTACTCAGATTGTCTTCTATGAGGACATCATAATCCTCCTCTGGTGCTGACGTGTAATTAGCCATCTTCAGGCTGCCCTGTGGAGAAATGAAAGATGATTCTCCCTTCATACAGCTGTGTGGTCCGGTCTACAACTCAGAAGACTGAAAATAAACATTTCTTTAACACGCCCTATATCCTGAGAGCAGCTGCTATGATTCATCCCTTCATTAAGCACTTAGGTGTTTAGTAGTATGCGAGCTACCACAGGCAGACAAAAGTAAGCATTACCCTTCTTCATATAACTTCATTCTCTTGGTAGAAACAAGACTTGCCTACCTGAAGCCATGTAGGAAAAAACACAATTAAAGAGAACCAAGTACTGGGGTTTAGTTTCACAAAATTGGTGTCAGTCGCAATTTCTGTGCATTTAAAAAGTTTGCTCACCCCCCGTAACAGCTTCCTGTGACAGGCGGAGAGGTCTGAGTTCTTCTCTTGAAGGATATAAATAAATGTTTGCAAAAGCGAAACCACCCTAAGCATTAGCATGGACATAACTGGTTAAATACATTGAAGACTTACCACTGACCGAGTTCCTAGGCGGGGAGGGTATGGCCTCCTGACCTACCATCCGAGTTGCTGTGGGAACCGTCTGGGCCAGTTAAAAGCTGGCTTCCTTCAGAACAGCTGGCCCCTGACCCTTAGGGCCAAGAGAAACCACTGTTTATCCCCCTGGTGGCTGTGTTCCACCAGTCACACATCTCAGGGACTAACCAAAATAAAGCAACTTGAAAGCTCCCCCAGACCCCCAGAGAGTTTCTTAAGCTGCAAAGAGAAACCGGGAAGTTGTTTTCTCCTGCTGCTTCCACCCCCACCCCGTACCCCGCCTTTGATTTCCCTGTGGCCATCCTGCTGGCTGCCCTAGATAAGGGAACTAAGTTACTGCTGCTTCTCAGTGATACTGAGGGAGGGATAGCAAAGTGCTCTGACATGTAACTCTGAGCAGGTGGTGGCTTGCAGCAGAGGAGAGAAGTGTCACATACGATGACTGTGTGTCCAGGCCCAGGGGCTTGAGGCTCCTATGTAGCATTTCATCAGCATTAGCATATGGGGCTTCAAGAACTTGCAGTGAGAACCACTGCTTTGGTTTTCATTGTCCCTTTTGAGAGACGCTGTGTGCTTTGGCTGAGGAATGGGGCCCCAGTAGGGTCCGCTCTGGGGACAGTGGAAGCTACAGAGTGATGTCAGTTGGCAAGGGGGTGGTGCAGAGACAAAGCCTCAGTACCAGTGCCTGGGGGAAATTGATGTGAGGGAACCAAGGAGTTAGGCAAGATGTTAGGAGCTGACCCTGCTCCTAGAAGGAGGGCCCAGCACAGGAAAATGCCATGGTGAGGATGCAGAGGCTCCATCAAGTCACATGCAGAGAATGTGAGGGGAACAAGTTCAACCCCTGTTTGAGGCTGGGGTGGGGTGACGTTTAAGGCCAGAGAGAAAGGAAGCTGAGAGTCCAGATTTGGAGTGGTGGGAGGAGGGTGTGGGGAGGAGGAAGGGGATGGGGGCGGTTTGGAAGAAAGATGAACTGAGAAAAAGAACTTGAAATAACTGGAAAATCTGTATGAACTTCTCCTGGATCAACTCTTTGTACCTGTGATGGACCTAATTTGAGGACCAGTCTTGCATGTTGGCTTAGCGTTCATTTCGCTGGTTAAACGACATCTGTTAATGCCAAAGATATGTTTGAGGTGGTAGTCGGTGCAGAATGTGGACCTGCCAAAATAGAAATAGAACTGAGGAAACTATTAAGGGAAAGGAAAAATAAACATTAAAAGGGCCTGGACAAACATGTGATCGAGCATTAAATTTAACTCAGAGGGAAACTCATGATGTTCCTCCGTATGGAGGGGTTGGGAGGGGTTGGGAGGGGTTGGTGCTGGTGGGAACCTGGCTGTGAATGTTTCCCAGCAGGTCTTCCCCCACCGCCCGGCAGTATGGCTTCTGTGAGTGAGTGAGGGCCACCGTGCCCTGCTTCTTCCTCCTGGGGCTCAGCCCCCTGCGGCTGGGCTATCTGTAGCCACGCCAGTACCCCCAGAACTTTGACGGAGTAAGTGATGGTGGCTCGTGGTGCTTTATTGCCTGATACTCACTGGTCAGTCCCAGGCAGGGGACTGAGGGTCAAGTCAAACTTTGAAACTTGAAAAACCCTGTGAACGTACGCACTGCATTATATGGTTAAGTGGAGGAAAAGGGCAGCAAGCAGGCACCTCATCTGTGTCACAGAATCATGTGAAATTTGAAGTTTCCTAAAGAAGGCACTGTTTGGTAACTTCAGGATCACCCTAACTTCCTGATATTTGTATGGCCTTCACTTTCTGAATTATTTTATTTTGGCTTGATTCCCAGCATTCTGCTTATCCACACCCAGACATGGGATTCTTTTTTTTTTTTTTAATTGAGATATAATTGACAAATAACATTGTGTAAGTTTAAGGTGTACCGTATTGATTTGATACATTTATATTGCAATATGATTGCCATGATAGTGTTAGCTAACAAAATTATCAACTTTTCTGGTGGTGGGAAAAATTAAGGTCTATTCTCTTAGCAATTTTAATGTTTATAATACAGTTTTGTTGTCTGTAATCACTGTACTGTGTATTAGATCTCTAAGACTGTGGGATTCTTGGAAATTCTAAATTGGTAGGTAGGAATGGTTTAAAGGTCTGAAGTTGAGGCAAGAGGAAAGTTGTATTTACCATTCTAAAATCTGGAACTGTAATAGGGTCATTATTATTGGTGAAACTTCACCACATGCTGTGGCTTTGGCATGTAGCTCACAAACCTTACCTGTGAGGGTCTGAGTTCCTCTTTATTACTATAATTAAATCCCAGTTTTTAAAAAATTAAAGTATAGTTGATTTGCAATATTATATTAGTTTCAGGAATATAACAAAGTGATTCAGTATTTTTATAGATTACACTCCATTTAAAGTTATTACAAAATAATGGCTATATTTCCCTGTGCTGTACAATATATCCTTGTTGCTTGTTTATTTTATATATAATAGTTTGTATCTTTTAATCCTTTACCCCTATCTTGCCCTTTCTCCCCTTTCCTCTCCCCACTGGTAACCACTAGTTTGTTCTCTACATCCGTGAGTACCTTTCTATTTTGTTATATTCATTAGTTTGTTTTATTTTTTAGATTCCACATATAAGTGATATAGTATTTGTGATAGGATATAGTATTTGTCTTTCTCTGACTTATTTCACTAAGCATAATACTCTCTAGGTCTCTCCATGTTGTTGCAAATTGCAAAAATTTATTTATTTTTATGGTTGATACTCCATTGTATGTGTACACACCACATCTTCTTTATCCATTCATCTGTTTATGGACACTTAGGTTGCTTCCATATCTTAGCTAATGTAAATAATGCTGCTATGAACATTGGAGGGCATATATCTTTTCATATTAGTGGTTTCATTTTGTTCTGATCTATACCTAGGAGTGTAATTGCCGGGTCATATGAAGTTTTATTTTTTTGAAGAACCTCCATACTCTTTTCCACAGTGGTTGTACCGATTTACATTGCCACCAACAGTGTATGAGGGTTCCCTTTTCTCCACAGCCTCACCAACTTTAGTTTTTTGTGGTCTTTTTGATGATAGCCATTCTGACAGGTGTGAGGTGATGATAATTTTATTGTGGTTTTGATTTGTATTTCTCTGATGACTAATGATGTTGAGCAGTGTTTCATGTGCCTGTTGGCCATCTGTATGTCGTCTTTGGAAAAATGTCTATTCAAGCTCAATCCCAGTTTCAGTCTAGGAAACCGTCATGTTATAACTCTCATTCCCCCATACATGTAGATCACGCATTTATTCAATTCATTTATTCAACAAATGTTTGTAAAGTGCCTAGCATGTGCCCAGCACTGTTCCAGGTGCTGGGGACACATCAGCAGGCAAACATCCTGACCTTCGTGGGACTTACATTACAGACAAAAAGAAAATAAGTAAGTAAATTGTAGGGTGGTAGGAGAGAAGTTCTGTGGAGAAAAGCAAAGCAGGGAAGGAGGCTAGGAAGGGCCAGGGTGGTGGGATTGCGTTTTCCGTAGGACAGTCAGAGGAAGCTGTGCCGGCAGGGTGAGGCAGCCGGTGATTAGGCCCAGTAATTTATACTCTCTTTCTCATTTTTTTCTGGTTTCTAAGTTCTTACATTAGGGAGGTTGGAAGACACACTGGGTGATGACTTTATTAATAATTTTACAGGAGATGCAGAAATATTCTTCACGTTACATTGACCCTCAGTAAAAAAAACAAGCAAAGGATGCGGTGCACCTGTTAGTAATTTATTGCCTTTCAGCTCCTAACCCACCCTTCCTTGCCTTGCTTTGTGATCCTTGAGCTGAACCCTATAAGCATTTCTCCTTTGCCAGCTGATGTAGAAGGCTCTGAGAATCACAGGAAGAGGCAGGGGCTTCTCATTCGGTTACAGAATTTTGTTATTGTTCGTTTGTTTTTGCTCCTTGGGATGACCTGACAGTGCTGTGTGGAGACCGAGTGGTGCCCACCCTCTTGTGGGTCTCACTGGTACCCCTGCAGGCAGTTTCCTGCTCACCAGCCCCCAAGGGCCTCACCTTGACAAACTTCCTGACCATCCAGTGGGTTGCAGTCACCCTCTGTAACAGGTCTGAATCTCAGCCTTGGGAGGGAGTTCCTCTTCCATGTGTGTTCCTTCTCGGGTGCTCTGCCTCAGTCTAGGGGCCTCTTCCTACCTCTGCTTCCTACTCCCTTAGACAGTTAATCCCCTTTGAGTAGTTAATAATTCTTTGTAGTAAATGCTCTTTGGTCAAATTACTGGTATGATTCCTGTCTTTTGACTGGATGCTGATTGATAGATACAACATTAAATTAGTTGAGCGAAGGGATGGAAGGGCGCTAGGATGCTGAATGCTGGCGTGATGACATTTTCAGAGGTCTAGCTTGTTATTGAGAAATGGGTATTCAGAACTTTAGAATTACAATAATTTATCTATTCCTTAAAATGGCTTCATCAAATATCAGTGTTCTCAGATTATCTATCTGTCTAACTAATTTTTATTAGCAAATATTACAGAAAATTAGGTAAGTATAGGAAAAAAATCTATGATAATCCCAAATAGCAGCTATTATAATTTTTAAGTAGCACTACTTTTTTTTTAACATCTTTATTGCAGTATAATTGCTTTACAATGGTGTGTTAGTTTCTGCTGTGTAACAAAGTGAATCAGCTATGCATATACATATATCCCCATATCTTCTCCCTCTTGCGTCTCCCTCCCACCCTCCCTATCCCACCCCTCCCGTGTGGTCACAAAGCACCGAGCTGATCTCCCTGAATAGCACTGCTTCTTAATGGAAAGTGTGTAAAAGCTACTCTTAGAAAACAATTTTCCTCTGGATTCGTTGTTTGGTACTGAGCAGTAGATTGAAGGGGCCTATACCTACATGTTATAATTTTAGGGATTCTGAGAATGTCTCATCCTGCCCCCACATTTTCTCCCACATCTTGGCTAAGCCTAAAATGTCACCTTAGTGCTTAGTCCTCTCAATACCTGGGCTACCTGGGAGGGCAGCGAGGGGGAAATGATACTTCCAGAAAACAATTGTATTGATGACCAACCCTGAAATATAGATTTTATATGTACTTGCTGGAAGAAAAATAGTTAACTGTATCCTTAAAAACCCTTTCTCATTTCATGTCTGGTTTATTCTGCTTTGTGCTGAAAGGTGTAAAAAAAAGTGGGGGTGGACTTCACTCAAGTAGGTTTGAGAAATAGGTGGACTGAAAATATAAAGCAAGTTTCTTTACTACAGTGCTTCTCAGAACTCTTCAAGTGCTAATAAGCATTAGGATCCTAGAGAAAGTATGCAGCATTTCCCAAAATTGTTTGATCATGGAATCCCCTTTTAATTCTTATGCAGTTACTTATGGACCAAGGACTCTGCAGGCTGTATTTCGAGAAATGTTGCCTCAGACATACAAATATTGCTGTGTTGTGTGGTGGCCATGGGGATGAGCATAACTGACTGAGGATCCCAGCTTCCTCACTCTGAAATGCATCCTTGCATCCATGCTGAGGCCATGCCAGCCACGGGCTGCTCCCAGTCAGTGGCCCTGTTAGGGGCACTGGGACAGGCCCATTCCTGGGAGATGGACTGGTGCTTCTCCCTAACCTCACTTCCTCCTTCTCTCCTTCCCTTGTGGTCAGACCTGCATTGTGATCCGGCAGCTTTCCCAGCTTCTCCCACCTCCCTTTGCAAGCTCTCTCAGAGACGTTTCCTCTAACACATTTCTTTTATGCCACGTCCCATCTTAGCGTCTATATTTTGAAGAACTTGTGCTAACACAGCCTTGGAAGGGAGACATCAGTCTCTAGAGAGTCTTGAGTCCTTTGCTTACTGGAGAATGATACGTTCAGCAGCATCTTAATACTTCTCTCATCTTCTTAACCACCGTCTACCTGTGGTCTGCTGGGGTCAGTCTTTTTGGAACACGTAAGGCCACTTGATGTCATCGTGCCCCCATCCCCACCATCTTCAGTCAGTGCCTCAGGTCAGGTACCTTCTCACATTTCTCATTGCCATTCTCCTTTGTGCCTCCTCTGCCCTCACCTCACCTCACCTCCTAATGTTCCTACCATCTGTTGTCCCTTGAGGATGCTCCTTCTCTCTCTCACCCGCCTCACCCTTGGGGATCAGAAGGTGACGTCCCTGGCCCCAGGTGACCACTTGGTGACCATTACTCCCATAAGATCTAATAGGTACATATATAAGAGACTACTGTGGTCTCCAGCCACTACCCTCTACTCCACCTCATCATTACCACTGTCTGCCTGATTGCCCCCTTCTTTTATTAAGACTAGTGTACGTGGATAAGGAGCTTCTCTTCACCCCAGTTTTCTCCATCATCCTGGTGACTTAATTGCCCATGTTGACCCCCATGCAGGGCCCAGGGCTTTCAGCTCATTTACTCAGCCTCACTGGCCTTCAGTTTCACTCCACTATCGTCCACACTCACGGTCAGATTTCAGGTTTGTTAAGTTGATCCACCACTGGACTTTCACAATAAAATCGCTCACTCTTCTGATCACAACGTCTACCCCTTTGGTCTCCCTCACTCCATTCGCTCCTTCTGTAACTGTCGTCATTCTTCATCAAGCCCTCCAGCCTCTGCCTCTCAGCCCCTCCTGTGGTTGCATCCCCCTAGTCTAGCTGAGATCTAATAGTCTATCACGTAGTCATTCTCTGGTCAGTACCCTGAGCTCCCTTGACCACCAGCCTTAGATCAATCCATCAATCTGCTACTCCCTGCCATTCTTTATTTGAGAATGTATTTCTGAGAATAGCTGGTTAAACTCACCTAGCCATGAAGACAAGATCCATCACTCATTTATGGTCTCCCATCTCAGCTGGCTTCCAGAGATTTTTC
Organism: Monodon monoceros; assembly: GCF_005190385.1. NCBI lineage: Eukaryota > Metazoa > Chordata > Mammalia > Artiodactyla > Monodontidae > Monodon > Monodon monoceros. The sequence goes on along the minus strand of NW_021703780.1, from coordinate 61,826,661 downwards.
TAGTTTCCCTCGTAACTCTTCTGAATATCTCAAATTGTCACTTTCTCTCATTTTCCATTTGCTACTTTGAGCAATTTAAAGCTCTTCCCATCTCTTCAAATGCCCATTCCCATCACCTACATTTATGCTTAGGAGATGAGCTCACGTTCTACAGTTTTCAAACTCTCTCACCTCCCTGGTCCCCAGCTTCAAATTCTCCATTCTTCCTCTTCCACGGACAGAGTTACTCCTCTTATATTGAAGGCTGGCGTCTCCTCCTGCACTCTGGATCTCATTCTGTCTAACCTCCGTTAGTTGTTTCCATGTTTTGCTTTAGCTACAGCCTCTCTTTCTCTATTGGGTTCTCCAAAATTTTAAAATGCTCAGGTATCTCCCTTAAATAAAGACTGTAAATCCACCCTTAACCTCACACATTGCTCTAACTACTTACTCTACCTCTTCCCAGGCAGCCTTCATTCGTTGTCCAGCTGCTTCACGTTGCTTACTCCCTACTGAGTCCCCTCTGGCCTGGCTTCTGTCCACACCGTTCCCCTGAGATTGGTCTGCCAGGGTCACCAGCAACATCGTGTGGTGACATGTAATCAGTTGCTCTGCCGAGTTGGGCCAATGCCCCATAAACGAGGTGCCCAGTATCTCCCTGCCGCCCAGCTGTGAACACCAGCCCCACCAACAGAATTCTGAAGTCAGCACGCAAGCACAGCTGCATCCAGGGCTGCCCAAGCTGAAGCAGTGCTTACCCCTGTAGAATCTCAAGAACATTAGTGTGGGGCTTTCTAGTAAAGATGGCAGAGTGAAGTAGGGCCAAGGGCTCTTCCTTCTCCACTGCCTTGTAAAACGACTGAAAAATAGTTTCAACAAAAATTCTAAAAATTTGCCAGGAGCGACTGAACAAGAAATAGGGTACAATCTTGTACCACAACTTTGAAATGTGGTACATTTGAATTGCACCTAAACCTAATCCTACTACAGATATGGTACTGAAGAAAGAAGGGAAATCGTTAAGTCCTGAGAATTATTTCAGTGTTCTTCAATTAGGAGACAGGGGGACTCAGAGGGTGAGTATGTATCCCTAGGAAAAGAGAGGGGAAACACCTGCTGAGTAAAAGCCCCCATATTCCAGAAGGGTTTCTAGGATCTTTCATCCTCTAAGACAGTGTGCCGAGTTAGGGCAATAAGACAGATTCTGTTAGAGTGGAGTATACCTTTGTATACACTGAGTGGGTTCTGGTAATAATATTTTGTTCCTTTTTTAGGATTTTGATTCCTTATAAAAATACTTTTAATCAAATCATGATTTAATCAACCCTTTCAGAGTTCTAATCCTATAGTTGTTAGGCCTGCCAGCTGTCACTCATGGTGGTCCATTTACTTGTGTGTTTTGTAGTCTCAATGTGAGTTCATCTTTATTGGGGATTATTTTCTCTGCAGCAGCTTCTTCCTGACCTGAAGTGGGAACACTCCCTTCCGGAGGAGTTTTGCATTTGTTTCAGCCAGGAGCACTAAGATATCAATGGCCTGAGATGAGGTTTCCTGGCCTGTTTTGGGGTCTCCCATTTTGAGGGTATTGTAAAATTGAACCTCAGATTTTCACGAGGTGCAGGTTTTGGATTCTCAAGAGATTTCCCCCCTACCACGTAGAGCCTAGGCAGAAACAGGTAAGCTTACTTATTGTCATCTGCCTCTGGGCAAATTTCTTCTGGTCCACCTTTTCCCAAGCGCTTGCTTTTTGTCAGGACTTCTCAGTTCCAGATGTCCATCTCACGTAGCCTAAGGCCTTATTGTCTGCCCACAGGTTGGAGTTACGCCTAGTGGCCTTTTTATGTGTGCGGCCTCTGATTTGTCTCCATGAAGACAGTGATCAGAATGATAAATATCCAGTGAGTAGTGTTTCAGTGCGTATTTGTTGAAAAACATCATTCATTTATTCATTTCCCATGTATTTAGTGTCGACTGTCTCATAAATCTTCCTTTTGCTCTTCGGTATCTACTCTCTACTTTCCTCCACCTTGATTTATGTCCAGGGAGCCTTATCTTGTAATAGCAGACTCCTCTGTCCTCTGAGTTTCAGTTGCGTTTGGCCAATGGGGAGTTTTAGGCAGGAGATTGGAAAGTGAGGTCAAGGGATTTAGCTCCCTGGATCCTTCCTGGTGGGTCTCAGGGGTCACCTTCCCGGCGGGGCTGATGTGTCTCTTGACCTGTGAGCAGCTTTTGTCAGACAGAAGCCCCTGCCCCCCCCTTTGCCCTGTGCTCCTTGTTCCTAGCAGCAGGAATGGCGGCCTGCTCTCACTAGCATCAGGTACTGCACTATGTCCTGTGGTTTCCCCATGCCCTGTCTAAATCTTTGTAAAGAGTCCTTTTACCAAACTTTCCTCAGCTGCCCTATTTGCGTGTGCCATTTGTTTGCTGCCAGGACCCCGCAGGACACATCTCCCAAGTGCCAGGAACTTTGCCGGGTCCCTGGAGAAAATGGCAAGCAAAGTAGACCCCTTTTCTGCCCTCGTGGCATTGACTTTCCGGAGGGAGCTGGTCAGGTGCATACCTGTTTATAATTCAGGGAGTCATGTGCTGTACGGGGGGAGAACACAGGAGCTGTGGGAGCTGTCAGCAGGGGCACCTGGCCCAGCCTGAGGGACCAGGCAGGGTTTCCCAGGGTGGGAGTCTTCTAAGCCCAAATTCTGAATGGGAGTTAGCCAGACGAGGCGTGCATAGGCCTCTTCCCCTCTCCTCCCTTTTCCTCCTAGTGTCTTTTTTTTCAGGTCCTTGAGGGACCATCTACTTGGATGTCAGAGATGGAGCAAGGGAAGGGAAAGTAACACAATTCAGGGTAGAGACATTTTATTACTTACTGGCATCTGTGATTGAGTTTCTGTGGAAGAGAAAGTTGAAACCAGGAATCAGACTACCTTAGATTGCGTTCCTGGTAATCCAGAGCCCTCAGGGACGGAGGTCTTGTTGGGGCAGCTTCCAGGAGGCACGCGTGTAAGGGTGTGAGCGAGGCAGGACCGGGCAGAGGGAGGAGCCACCACGATGTGAGTACAGCACACACCTCAGCACAATGTGAGGTCTCACCCGGTCCTGTGTGGAACTCCGGGGTGGTCTTTGAGCGCCATCCCACAGTGAGAGCAGGGCCCCGGCCTCTGCAGTCCCACTTCAGCCCGTCATCGGCCTCAGCCACCTCATGGGCAGGTGGGTCCTGGTGGCTGAGGGTGGTTCCCAGTGAGGGGGGCAGCAGCCCTGTCCCCAGGACTGAAGTGGGCATCTGGGCAGAGCGCTGCACAGGCTGAGGGTTCTGGTTTCCCGCACATTTCATTTACCCTGAATGACAAGAAATGGAAACTGAAATTTTCAACACCACCATGTGTCGTAAGACCGTGAAACCCATGTGTACGGTGTACGGAGGAGGAGTCATGGGCACAGCGAGGCCGCACTGCCCGCTCACTCCACTTGACCGCTCCCTTGGCTACTCACCGTTGTCATCAGGGTGTGAACAGAAGAGTGGAAGAGGAAGTGGCTCGTCCCTCCTGCCCACCCCCCGCAACATTCCCTTCTCCGCCTCTCCTTCCCCATCTCACTGGCCACACTCCAGCTTTCGTAGGGTCGGTCGTGTTGGACAGTCACTGATTGGATACTAACCGTATCTTAATTAGGTAAGAATGTTTTTCTTATAAACAGTGGTAAAAGGTAATAAACTAAGTAGCATCTCACTTTAAAAATAGTTCCTTTAACAGAATTAAATCATGGTAGATTTTAATTGCAGGATGGGGTTTGCCTTGGTCCTCAGCCTGGCTGGTTGCTCTGGGCCCCTCCAAGGGCCAAGGCCCATGTGAGCCTCACGTTTTGGAGACTGCAGGCTGGGCTCCCTCCTGCCCAGTGCTCCCCCAGGCTGGTCCTCGAGTCTCCTCAGAGGCTCTGCAGCCATTTCCTTCCAGGCCCTGGGGCCTCCGAGGACTCTATTTGAGGTGGCTCCTATCTCTGCCTCAGAGTCCATGGTCCCATCCCTTCCTGTCTCATAGGATTCAGCCACACTCTCTGGAAAGATCATTGGAAAGGGCACTTCCCTCTACCAGTAGACCAGGACCTTCAGACTACAAAGGCCAGTCCTGTCCCCTCGGGAGAGCCCAAAACTTGGGGACAAAAATCATGTTTTTCTGGGGGAAGGAGGAAATATGATTCTACGCTCCTTTGCCATGAGTTGGTCCAGGAAGAGACAAGGCAGGAACCACTAAGTTATTGTGCCTTTCTGATTGCATCATGGGGTCAGGAGATGTTTTTTCCGTTCTTATCTTGCTTGGCAGCATCAGACATCACTGACACTTCCTGTTCCTCCCAGAGCTCTCTTCTCTGCAGTTGGCTTTGCCCTGCCCACTTTCTCCTTCTCCTCCTCTCGGGCTCCTTTGCTGCCTGTGCTCCTCTGGGTTCTGTCTAGAGCCACTTGTCCACCCCCCACGGTGTTCCCTTCCTATGACCCCAAATGTGGATCTCCACCCATTTGCTCTGCTGGGTTCAAGGCCAGCACATCCAGCGTCTCTCGACACTGCCACCTGAATGTCCTCCAGGATTTCTCACTCAACCTGTCCTAAAAATTGAACCCATCATCCCACACCCTGGAGCCAGTGCTCTCCATCCCTTTGGGCTGGGGCCCAAGCCTTGACCTCTGCCACTCACTCACTCCCTAAATCCAAATCTTAATGAGTGGTTCTCCCTCATAGCTTTCAAATACATTTATTTCTCTCCACACAGAGCTCTTTATCTTGGTAGAGGCCCCCGTTGTGTCCCAGAAAGAGCACTGCCAAAACGTCCGCCTAGGGTCCTTGCCTCCCTTCTCGTCTTCTTTCAGCACATCTGCCACTTGCCAGGGCCATTCAGGGTCCAAAGTATGCGTTTACTCCCTGGCTTCAAAGCCCCCTCCTCCTCCACTGGTCTACACTCCTTTAGCAGGGTGTGCGCGGCCCATACTCATTTGTCCTCTACTCGCCAGCCTCCAGTCCCAATTTTTTCCACTCCCTTCTCACTTTCCCCTGTCATGAAACCACTCACCATCTGTTCCCTGAAGCCACCTCTTCTCTGTGCCTCTGTGTTTTCTCATACACTGTTTCCATTGAAATTCTTCCACTCATCCCACATATATACACTTTTCCTTGTAATTTCTCCTCATATAATAGCCCCCTCCCCCCCCAGCCCCATATGCACACAAACTGGATCACTGAGAAAAATATCTGGAACTGCTGTGTTCTAAGGTCACCTGGCCAAGGGGGCTTGGTGGGGCACAGGGAACACACACTCACTAGGTCTGCACATGCTGTAGGGAAGCTGAGAGCATCTTTGGTGGGACCACTGTGGGCTTGTCCTGCATCATCAGGTGTGGAAAGGCTGTGGAAGTGGTGGAGTGACAGGAATGGGTGCCTGTGGATAGCCTGAGTCTCCTGTGGCCATGCAGAGTGTCCAGAATGTTCCGTGAGTCTGGAGTCAGCTGCAGCAGTCTGTGCGGGCCCTGATCCAGGGTCCTCCTTGCTGAGGCTGGAGGAGGGTTCTCAGCCGTGGCACTGCTGACAGCTGGGGTGGATACAGTTTTGTTGTGGGGGATTGTAGGATGCTGAGCAGCACCCCAGTCTCTTCCCAAGCTGTAACAACCGGAATGTCTCCAGACGTGGCTGGATGGCCCCTGGGGGAAAGTCATCCCCTGGTTGAGATTCACTACACTAGAAGAATCAACCATGGGAGTCAGGGGAAAGGGGAAAAATTTTTGGCAACGGAGCACCGAGCAGAAAATGAATTGTATGCATCCTGAATTTAGCTGAAAAATCACGGAGTTGGATTGAACATGCTAGGAAGGATGGAATGGAACTTTGTGTTCTGAAACAAATGCAGCTCAGACTGAGGAAAAGTATGTCTGGTTATAAAATAGTTTCATTCATGCTTCTGAGCATGGGACCTGATTTAACCCTGATTTGTCAGAAGGCCCTCCTTGGTTTTCAGGCTTTCGCTGAGCCATCATCACTGCCAGGAAGCCAACTCTGACAGCCCAGCACTGGGCTGGGAAGCCCTCCTCGGTGCTGGAGCATGCCTCACTCTACGCTGTACAGTTGTCTGTTTACTTCTCTGGATCCTGTCTCTAGACTCTTGTATCATTCCGTGAACACAGGAACTCGCGCCCCATTGTGTCCCTAGCACCAGCACACTAGCTTCTCTATAAGTATTTTTGGGTATATAAATGATTAACTTAAAATGCAAATCCCCCGAATTAGTGACACTTTTCCACTGTAATCTGTTAGTTACCCTGTGCTGGGTGAAAAATGGGAGAGGAGGTTTTGATAGAGGAGGAAAACTGTGCGGTGGGAGACAGCACTTTAAGAGGGGCAGAAGGGTTCACTTTCCAAAAATGATATTATTTTGTAATTAATATAGATCCCTTAAAAAAGCAGTTTCCAAAAGGACAGAGAAACACTTTGGGGTCTTCCCTGGTGGTCCAGTGGGTAAGGCTCTGCACTCCTAATGCAGAGGGCCCGGGTTCGATCCCTGGTTGGGGAACTAGATCCCGCACGCATGCTGCAGCTAAGAGTTCACATGCTGCAACCAAGGAGTCTGCGTGCTGCAACTAAGAGTCTGCGTGCCACAACTAAGAGCCCGCATGCCACAATTAAGACCTGGCACAGCCAAAATAGATAGATAGATAGATAGACAGACCTGGCACAGCCAAAATAGATAGATAGATAGATAGATAAAAAGAAAGAAAGAAACACATTGTAGCAAAATGCCTGGTGTCTTGGTCACATTGGGTTGGCTGTAACCAGTCACTGTAGATGGGGTGGCTTAAACAACAGGCATTTATTTCTCACACTTCTGGAGGCTGGGAAGTTCAAGATCAAGGTGCCAGCAGGTCTGGTGTCTGGTGAAAGCCTCCAGATGTCCATCTTCTCCTTGTATTCTCACAGGGGAAGAGCAGAGAAAGAGCAGGCTCTCCTGTCTCTTTTATAAGGGCACTAATGCCAGTCATGAGGGCTCCACCCTCATGACCTAATTACCTCCCAAAGGCCTCACCTCCAAATACATTGGAGTTAGGATTTCACATTGGGGCTACATTGGGGTTAGGATTTCAACAAATGAATGGGAGGCGGGTGGTGGTGGTCACATTCAGTTCACAATAGCTGGTGAACAAATATCTGTGCATCTGTGGATGAAACCTTCCACTCAACTGGAAAAAGAAGGGAGCGGCTGGAAAGTGTGGTGTGGAGAAGTGCTTCTGCTGCACGTGTAGGGGAAGCAGGGACTTCTATGACTGTATTGTCTGTATTCCTGAAGGCACCCTATGTGCAAACAGAGAGCCACTCAGGCTTACCCAGCAATGAAGGGAAGTGCTGGCAGATTCTTGGGGTTGATCACAGGAGAGGAGGAATCGCCAAGCATCTGGCCCTGGGAAAGATGTGACCTGGGGCAGTTCTGTGTTGGGACAGCCTCCCCCCGCACCCCCCACCAGGCAGTTATTGGTACTCTCTCCAGGTCACTGCCTGCTGCTCTGGGGCCCAGTCATGGTCATCATCTCTGGGAGCAGGATCTGACTGGCTCACCTGGGTATCATACACCCAGACTTCAGTGTAGGCAAGTCGCTTCTCTAATTTGTGTCCACCGCAGTGCCCTTGAAAGACCACCAAAGGCTGGCAGGGGGGCTCTCTAACTGATATGACTGCCCCGAGCCCAGTGCTCAACACTGACATCACAGTAATGGTGACACTGCACCCCCTGTGTGGAGGGATGGAAGAGCTTGCCCCATTCATGAGGTGTCTCCCCAGGGAATCACACCTGCAGCTCAAGAGGCCTCCAGATGTAACAACCAATTTGAAGAAAATACAGGGTACAGAGAAACGTGTTAAATGGCACCCCAGGATGCAGTCATTTAACTGAAAGTACAGAGGTAGAGCCAGACATTGAGGGGCATTTAAAATATTAGAGAGATGGCATTTTAAGTTAGTAGGAAAATTATTTAACAAATGATCTTGGGATGATCATGTGCCCGCTGGGGGGGGGGGAATGTCTTAGATCCACTCGTCACTTCATACTCCAAGATAAATCCCAGAGAGAGCAGTAAAAATTACATAAAAAAAAATGAAGCCAAGAAAACACGGAGTCTTCTGCAATCTCAGAGTGGGAAAGGCTTTTCTGAACATGCCACAAAACCCAGAATCCAAAGAAAAAGTAAGTCCACTTGCATACAAATAAAATTTTTCTGAATGGCAAACAACAACAATAGCTAAAATTCTCTGAGTGGCTGTCATGGGACAGTTAGTACATGTCACATATTGCCATATGCCAGTTAATATATTTATTTACTCCTTAGAACAATCTGTGGGGTTGGTATTATCCCTATTTCACAGATGGAGAAAGTGAGGCACAGAGAGCTTAAGTAAGTTACCCAAGATCATAAAGTGAAAAGAACCAAGGTGTAGTATATTGTACTAGCATTTGTGTAAAAGTAGGAGATAGGGATGCAGAATTTGCTTATATATGCAGGAAATATCTCCTGAATGATAAGAATCTGGTAACTTCATTGCCTCTAGGATAGGAAACTGGGGAACTGGAGATAGGAGTGGGAAGGAGACTTTTAAATTATTCCCTTTGGTACCTGCAAACTAGAGCAAGAGGAGAGACAGGGAAGTTACAAAACCAGATCCAAGAATTCAGAGAGCCTGGGGCCTTGTCTGCAGGTGCAGACATGTCCCCACGCCTCCACGACCTGCGCTCAGGACAGTGATGCTGGACAGTAAGGAATAAGTACATTCTGTTCAGTGTAATCTACTTAAGGAGGCATAGATACAAGCAGAGGTGGTAGACAGGCTCTCCTTATAAAATGGCCATGATAAAAACACTGGCACTAAAAGCAGAGAGCTTTAGATGTCTGGAAATAACTCTGCTTCCATGGAAACCTCATTCCCTGGGGCCCATGTGATCCTTGGCTTTTCTCACCCTACCGCCTCTGGTTTGTGACGCCTGCTCCTTCCCTGAGTCTCTCCTTTTGTCCTACAGACAGACTTTTTCTGAAAAGCAAAGCTGATGGGATCTATTGGTGTCAGGGGTTTCCTGTGGCCAGCAGAAAGGAATCCACACCTGAGAGCTGGACACAGACATTTCACACAGTAGGCCCTCAGTAAATGTTGAATTAATGAGTAATTGGGGAATGTGGAATCATAAATAGCTAATGCACTTGGGTAGTATTTTGGGGAGACTCCTGGCTCCCCATCACCTTGTGTTTTGCTTCTGCTCAAAGGCAGGGCAGAGGGTTTGCCCAGGGGAAGCCTGGCGGGGACACTTCCTGGTCCTGCCCTCTCTGTACTGGCCACCACTCCTGACCTCCCTTGGGAGGAATGCCCACTCCCCCCACACTCACATAGTCTGTATATCTGTCTGTCCATCTATACCTATCTCATTGGCTGTGCCACTTGAGGTCCCTGGCCTGTGCCTTGCTCTCGGTCACCTCTGCACACTTGTTCCCTCTCCCATGACCACCTAAGGAGCTTCTCAGCAGCCCTTGCTCAAGTACACATTGCCTCCTTCAGGCTCCCTTCCCCGGGCCCTTGTACTCAGGCTGGGAGAGCTCACTCTCCTCCCTGTACCTCATTCACAGGGCGCTCTTCAAACATCAGGTCACTTTGTTTATTTGCCTAGCTTTCTCTCTTAACAGTGAATCTCGTGAGGACAGACTCCCGTTCGTGGAATGGTTGCTGTCTCGCACGTAGTAGGCCCTCCACAAGTGTTTGTTGAATGAATGAATGTTGAGCTGCAGACGGTTAATGCACAGCTGAATGGTACTAGAGAGACCTCCCTCACTTCCCATTTCCCCAGGTTTCTGCTTCTGCTCCACGGAGGGCAGAGCCTCTGCCCAAGTCCCCTCTCCCTCTCAGGGGAGGACTGATGGGGACACTTGCCATCCCTCTCCCACCCCTGACTGTCCCAGGTTCCATGGGAGGAGAGTGGGCCAAGGGTCTTTTGATTGCTCCCCTTTCCCTGGGCTCACCTGGGGGTGAGGTCCCAGATCTAGATGGAGGACAGTGGTGAGAAACCCCATTGCCTTCCTGCCTAAGCCACATCTGCCCATGTTACTTTGCCAGAGCTCATTGTACATTCAGTACTTACCTAGTTCTTGATTCTCCTTGTGTGTAAGCTTCTGTCAGAATCCCAGAGGCAGGGGAGGGGAGTTGGCCTGCCACCCACACCTCCATCTCCCATTTTGCTTTGAGCTACAGGGTCTGCATCCAGCCAGAATTACATTATCAGGTTAATTGCCCTTGAAAGGCTTTTCAAAGGAGATCCATAAGGTCGAATGGATTGAACACAATGCCATAAAGTTGGGAGGCCCTCTGCATCTATTACTGTAAATCCATGGTGTTTGATTTCACACCCAAAGAGCCCTCTCAGGTCTGCAGTTCTTCTATTCCACTACAGAAAGTGAGCTGGATCGCCCACCATGTTGAAGAGCATTCTTGGGGGGGGGGCCCCTAGTGTAAAGAGCAAACAGCAATTATTAGGAAAGCAGCCGACAGTTACAAGAGGGTCTTTCTGTGCGCCAGGCACTGTGCTAAGCCATTAACGTGTAATTTCTGTTTAATCCTCTGAACCAATCTGTGAGATAGGTATTATTATTATCCTCATATTACAGATGAGGAAACAGGCTTAGAAACATTTAGTAATGTGCCTAGGAATTTAAACGTAGGAATCCCTGATGCCAGTCCAAGTGTTACTGATATTTACGAGTATCTGTTGTAAGCCAGACTTGCACTGTCCATTAATATAGCCATTGGCCATATTAAAATTAACTTAATTAAAATAAAATAAAAAACCTAGTTCCACAGTCACATTAGCCACATTTTGCAGTAGTCTGGTGGCCGCTGTATTGGACAGTGCAGATACAGAGCATTTTCATCATTACAGAAAATCCTACTGGACAGTGCTGGTCTAGACACCATATCCCAGCATAATTCACTGGTGGATGTTAATAGTGCCCCAAATTACAGGAAAGGAATCTGAGATCCAGGGTCTTTAAGTCACTTCCACAAGCTCCCACAGTCTCAAGGCTGGAGCTCAAGTCAGTCTGATTTTTTTTCCTTAAATATTTATTTATTTATTTGGTTGCATTGGGTCTTAGTTGCAGCAGGCAGGGTCCTTAGTTGTGGCTCGCCAGCTTCCTAGTTGCATCATGTGGGCTCCTTGGTTGTGGCAGGTGGGCTCCTTACTTGTGGCATGTGAACTCTTAGTTGCAGCATGCATGTGGGCTCTAGTTCCTGGACCATGGATCAAACCCGGGCCCCCTGCATTGGGAGCATGGAGTCTTAACCATTGCACCACCAGGGAAGTCCCAGTCTGATTTTTAAATAGCTGCTCTTTCATCTACCAGGGTCTACTTTGTACCCTGCATGAAGGAGTGAGTTAACCAATCAACAGAGCCCTGATTTGATTATATGTTACAAAAAGTCATAATTTTCTTAAAAGGAATTTTTGAAGAATATTAGGTAAGTGGCAGTAAACACAAGTAGAGGAACTTCAGACTAAATAGGAACAATTGCTGTTTTAAAACTGTTGATTTCTCTGCAGAATTATCATTGCCTCACCCAGGGTTGAAAGGGACTCCCAGAGTTATCTGGTTCTTCGGGTATAATGCTTTTTACTGGTCATGGTTAATGGTGGGGCTCACTGGAGGGAGAAGGAAATGGGGGGAGTATTCTTTTGCCAACAGAAGCAAAATCTATATTCACTTGTAAACCATCTCAGACAGACCTTTTGTACATGATGGACTTGTTCTCTGTTGAAATTGAAGCCGTCAAGCTCAGCATGGGCACCAGACATCCCACTTTTATTTACTTTTCACTTGGAATGGATGGGTCAAAACATAATCCAAAACCAGAAATGAAAGCGAAATATTTGGAGCCTCAGATACAGATATTTTATATTGCCAATTAAGTCTAGATTTACATGCTTTTAAAACCAGCTTGGGGGAAGACAGAGTCAATGCACTGTTATGAGAATTGAGGATCTGAATCCAGAGTCTACCGGGCCCACATGCCACCCACTTCCAGGCCGGGCAGTATCCTCCTCAGACATCTCTTGAACCTGCTTTCGGTTCAACGGGCTGTAAGCAAGTGGTTTTCAAACTTGGTGACACTTAGAATCACCCGGGGAATTTCTGAAAGTCATAACCACAGGCCTCATCGCAGACTGATCAAATCAGAATCCCAGAGATTGGCCAGATCTGTAGGGATTGGCCCTGGGCAGCTGGGACCTTCCCTGCAGGCATCAGTGTGGCCTCCACTCATGCTCCTCTTGTTCTTCACAAATAACAAGAATGAGTTGTGCATCATCCACCGCGAGCTGCTGTGGAAATACTTCTTGTCCACAACAGGAGTGGCACCAGCAGAGACAGAGATTAAACGGCTGAGTGTAAAAATGCCCCGTCTACATTCTCTGTGGTCAAGGATGGCTGCTGGCCGCCCTGTTGGTTTACTAAGTGGCCACAGGGGGACAGTATAGCGCAAGGTTCTTAATGGTTTTGAAGGGCTTCCCATTGAATTTAATGTGAAAAAGATGTTTAAGTGTGTGCTTTAAAAAACTAGTTAACCACTTTAAGAAAGGAGACAAAAATAAGCTCCTGAAACATGACAGAATCACAGTGACACAGAACTTATTCTCAAAGTAGTAACAATATGGAGCCAAATATAAGTAAGACTTGTAAATATGCTTACAACAAATTAAGGAAAATGGAAAATGTGGCACAATTATGACATATACATAATGTAATATATTAAAGTTTGACAGTAGTTCGGAAAAATACAAGCAAGACTTTTTTTTTTCTTTTTTTTTTTTGTGGTACGCGGGCCTCTCACTGTTGTGGCCTCTCCCGTTGCGGAGCACAGGCTCCAGACGCGCAGGCTCAGCGGCCATGGCTCACGGGCCCAGCCGCTCCGCGGCACGTGGGATCCTCCCAGACCGGGGCACGAACCCATGTCCCCTGCATCGGCAGGCGGACTCTCAACCACTGCGCCACCAGGGAAGCCCCAAGCAAGACTTTTATAGTGAATTTTATTTAATTGCAAAGGAGCTATGGAAATGCCTCTTTTTGCCTCTTCTGTCCACCCTCACCCCTGAGGGTTATAGGAGCTCTTCGCAAACCCTGAACTGTAGGTAAAAGATGTGTTACCAGACTATGAGCCAGAGCAGTTAGGAAGTTCAGGACTTGTTCTCTGGCTCACTTCTCACTTCAGTGGTGTCTGATGTCTTCATTAGAAGGGTTAACATTTGAACGTTGATGTTCGTGTTGGGGAATCTGTCCTTCCTTCAGATAGAAAGTAAATGACTTATTAATTTAATCAGTAGAAATGCCAGTACGTTTTAGTTTAGTCAGAGCTGCTTCTACTGAGAATCCTTGGAATATATATGTCAACAGAATCTTAGTTTATGAATTTGCACATTATTGCTCCCTGCTAAGGACGTTTACCTTTTCTTTGACTTTCTCCATGGCACATACAACCCCCTCCTTGATGGGGCCTCTGAGTTGAGGCAGTGAATGGAGTCAGAACCTGCAGGCCATAATGAGTTCACACTTGTTTGTTGATCTAAGGGATGGGCAGAGAAGAGGTGGGCAGTGGAGGGGCCTGCAGAGCAAGGGGCATGGAGGATCCAGGCAAACGAGGGGTGAGCATGGGTTATGCACCCTGGAAAGGCTGCAGACACGTTGGGTAGCTTTTTCTTCATGTTAACGTTGGATTCATTTTTTCAGAGGGAAAGAGGATAAGAAGTGCATGTGTATCAGCCATAAAAACTGACACTTTCCAGTCTCCCTATGGCAGCTGCCTTTGTCATATGGGGCAGGGCCTGCTTTCTCCCTGGCCCTTCCCTCTGCTCTAACCCCAGCCCTCTTCCAGCCTTCATTGGTTCATGCCTCCTTGTAGCCTATGAGATGGAAGGAAGTCTTTCAGGTATTGTTAGGGAGAAGCTGTCCTAAGGACCAGCTCCAGCTGTCCTTGTCTGCTGCTCATTTCACAGACCTGCATGTAGGACGCTGGCCAACTCTAGAGTCCACTCTGGAAGGGGAGAGGACAGCAGGGGGAAAACCAGTGTGAATGTGCCTGGCCAGGTCACCTCCACATGGAGCACCTGTCCTCCTTGAGGGTGAGAGACACGTGCACAGAAGTGCACACGGGCACCGTTGCCATTGCTGAAATTACAGCCAAGTTTTGGGGAGAGACTTTAAATGAAAGAAAAGTAATCTTTATAGCCACCAACCTCTTCCTCCTGCATTATGTATCTGTAACTCAAGACTACAGATAAATGACCAGGTTATGACATTGTATGTCTTCGTTTGCAAGCATAGACAGCTGGCATATGCTGAATCACACATTGATTTTTTTAAAAGAATATGTCAGTTCTTTTGCTTGAGCAGAATTAAATTTGAAATTTAAAAGTTTGCAGGGTCAGTTGTTCAGAATCACCACTCTGGGAAGTAGCATCTTTAAAAACAAATTATTCTGGCAGTTTGATCCAGGGAGAGGGTTAACTTTTAAAACTAATTAGAAAAATAATTCTCAATATGTGTGTTTGTGTGTGTGTATGAAATTTTCTGAAACAGCTACACAAAATGCTCTCGCAACTTTATGTGCTATTTTCTAAATGTAAACTTGGCTGAAAATACAAGAATACAACCAGTTATTTTACAGGGTTTTTATTAGATACATATTTTCTTCTAAGCAGTTTGTAACTTTCTATATATGTAAGAATGTCATACACATGTATATGTATATGTGTATATATACATATATGTATGTTTATACGTATATACACAAAGATATCAGCATGTTTGAATTGATTCATAGGTGAGGGTCATGTGTCATATATGCACTCTCAGCAACCTTAAGGGCAAAAGAAAAGGCCCTTCCAGTCGCTTCCCATTGATAGCCACAACCCTCAAGATGCCCATTTAAGAGCTGCGGAAAAATCAGTAGTACCTCTTATTTTGACACCTTAATCTCCTGAGGGATTCTCACTCCTTTATATTTTCCCACCTAATCTTTACAACGATAGTCTTAGCTACCCCTGAATTCAAAACAATCTTAGGCATATACAAAATAACATAAGTAGCAACTGCAAAACATTTTAAATTCTCCCTTTGAAATGAATAAGTCTCTTAGTGTTTGGATATGCTTTGTTTGGAGATGGTGCCTGGAAAGCCTCCACACTCAGCCTGAAACACAGAGGTTAGTAAATTGCACGTTTTGTGGCTTATAAAGCTTGAGGCAGCCTGTTTCCAAATGAGTGTGTCCTTCTTCCCTTTGTCTATTGATAGTTAAATCCGGAAAACCGTAAATAGTGGTGCGCCTGAAACAGGCAGAAACAGTCATTCAGGCTTCCTGCAGCTCTTGGGGACCTCTTCACTCAGTGCTTATAAAGCTCTGGATTTTCATTAACTATGTAATCAGTCCTCACCTAGATGTCATATCTGACCTAAAAGTGTTCCTGGACCTCAGGCTCGTGCATTTGTAAATCTGGTGTTTCAAAGCCCCCTGGAGATGCCTCATGATTCAAGCCTGGATGGGACGGACAGCTCTGGGGGCAGGAGCAGTCAGTGACAGGCAGCCCAGGGTCTGTGTGCCTAAGGCTTTGGTCAGCTCACAGACCACCAACTTTCTCTTCCACCAACTCCTGTTTTGACCTAAACCTCCTCTTCCTTCTTGGTGTCTCTTTCAGGGCATCTCTGATGCTCGCGTGGAATCTAGGGGTTCACTCTGACTCTTCTCTGCTCCTCACCTCCAAGCCAAATCCGCCCCAACTATTGCTGACTCTCATTCTAAATGCTGTGAGAATGCACCCCTCTTTCCCATCTCCTGCGCCTCGACCTAAGTGGAGACTCCTCACTCGATCAGATTGTTTTGGTCTCCTTGCCCTGAATGCTCACCTTTCCAGGCCATCCTTTGGCTGTGGAAAGAGCCTTCTGCAACACTGGCAAGGGCTCCCTGCTCTGCTCTTGGACTTTGATGAGCAGCACTGTCCAGGTTCCTCATGCTCTCACCTCATCCTTCCTCCCCTGGGGCTCCCCCAACCAGCGCACATCTCCCCACAGCCAGTCTTTGCCAGTGCGGTGCCTGCAGCCTGGAGCTCATCTTCCCTCTCCACCAACAGACCATCCACCTCCAATCCCTTCTCTGCGAAGAAGCCTTCCCAGCTCTCAGCAGGCCACAGGGCTCTCCCCTGGTGTGAATGTCTGTGGAACTTGTTAACCACACCTTGGAGGGGAGATCCCACATGGAAGTTGTCATTTCTTAACTGATCACGGGCATGTCTTTTCTCCGCATGGCAAGAGAAAGATCTATTTTAAGCACATTTGCAACCTGGATGTTGCCCTACTCCGATAAGAAACTATACAGTACTTTCCTCAGTTCATTTTGTTATTCCTGTTCAGGTAACCAAACTCAGGAATCAGCAATTCTCTGAGGATTTTTTTTTTTTTATATTGAACTTTTGCAGTGAAGGGAGAGTTTGCCAATAAATTGATGTATGTGGAAGGGAGGTGAGAAGGTTGCTATTTCATCACGTGTTTTGGTTTGGCTTTCTAGAACTGATGAGCTTGAAATATCTAATATACTTAGAGCTGATGCCAAATAAATGGATGAAACTTAAACCCTCTATGACAGTAACTTCCTCTTTAAAAGAACCGCTCCCGCCCCTAGTCTGCATATAAAAACTGAGTCAGGTCACAAGCCAACAGAGATTTCCTGCTCCCCCGTGGATCGTGTGTAAACGGAGCTCGTTCTCTCTGGAGCGTCTCCCTGGAAGACTGGACAGCCTTTGCAGAAGCATCTGGCAACGTGCTTTCGGAAGAACTGTAAGAGATAGCTTCGGAACTTCTCCCCGACGAAGGCGTAGATGATGGGGTTGATGCAGCAGTGTGTCATCCCCAGGGTCTCTGTCACCTGCATGGCTTGGTCCAGCCTGTTAGAGTCACTGCAGTTATTCAGGCCAAAGAATTCCTGGAAGGTGCTCAGAAGAAGGACGATGTTGTAGGGAGCCCAGAAGAGAAAGTAGACAATCATGACGGCAAAGATGAGCCTCACGGCCTTGTGCCTCTTCTTCTCGTTGCGACACCGAAGCAGGGTTTTTAGGATTCCCGAGTAGCAGACGATCATGACAAGCAGTGGCAGCACCAGGCCCAAGATGACTATCTTTAAAGTTTGGAGATTCTTCCAGAAATGATACTGACTGGATGGAAAATGAGGGCTGCATGTATAACGAGAACCCTCTTTCTGGGATTTGGTAAAGATGATTCCTGGGAGAGAGGCAAGCACAGCCACCACCCAGGTGACCCCACTTGTCACCACCCCAGAGGTGACTGTCCTGGCTTTCAAAGCAAACACAGCATGGACGATAGCCAGGTACCTATCAATTGTCAAGAGGATGATGAAGAAGATTCCAGAGAAAAAGCCAATGAAATAGAAGCCCGTGAAAAACTGGCACGTTGTATCTCCAAAGACCCACTGGTCTGCAGCATAGTGAGCCCAGAATGGGATGGTGATGATGAAAAGCAGGTCGGAGACGGCCAAGTTGAGCAGGTAGATGTCAGTCATGCTTTTCAGCTTTTTGCAGTTGATCAGGATGATGACGACCAGAATGTTACCCACAAAACCAAAGATGAACACCAGCGAGTAGAGCAGGGGCAGGAGCTGGGCTGCAGTTTGTCTCACATTGACTTTTTGGCAGGGCTCTGACATCCCATAATCAATGTCGTAGAGGGGACTTGATGTTTGATAATCCATTTTGCTCGACTCTGTGAATAAAGAAGAGATCTTTTTTAAAGTCCTAGAATGTCCTTGACAGTCCGTCATGAATGCAAACTATCGTAAACACCAGTAGATTTTAAAAGTTGATACATAGATTTCGACATTTAACTGAAGTCCCCTTTTTGGTCAAACAGTGAACTTCTGTAGTAAGGGATGTTTGTTGCCTGCTTCTCTGCTTACTAGATGGAGAGTATCATCTCACCAAATAAAATCTGATGTTGCGTAGCCATGTGGAGTGAATGAAGCTGTGATAACAATGTCCAGAAACCGGGTCAGGCACCGTCCGACACTGTCTTACAATCTATTCTGAAGCTGCCATTCCCAGGAGTTAGCTTACACACAGCATCATTACGAGCGTGCTGGTGGTAATGAACAGTTCCGCAGGGTGCTCTGCCTGCCAGACATTGTTCCAAGCTTCACTTCCATTCATTCAGTTAATCCTCAAGGTGACCCAGTGAGGCGGGTCAGGTTATTGTCCCCATTTTGCAAATAAGGGCCTCAGAGCACAGAGAGGTTGAGTAACTTTGCCAGAGACACACAGTGAGGAAGCAACTAGTTTTGAATGCAGGCAGCCTGTACTCTTATCCGTCGTGGTCCCCTATCTTTTACTCTTTGGTGAGAGAACTAAAAACAGGACTGGCAGCCTGGTGCCTCAGTGTAGTCAAAATGAAACAGGCTGATGCCCGAGTCCCCTGAGAAGGTCATAGGAACCAGCAGCCAGTTGTGAAATCCAGACTGCCATTCTCACATTTTCTCTGAAGTTTGTGTTTGTAGTTTCTGAGCTGCTATGATTAAGAGCTCCCACACATACATAAGAAATGACCAAGTGGACAGTGTTTCATCTCCCATCATACGTCCTGGGTTAGCTCAGTCCCTGCACAACCCACTGACTTGCCTGGTCTATTTAAGTTCCACTGCTTGATTGAGAGTTTTCCCTAATTAGTCCTTGTGAGTCTCAAACTCCTGGTACCTCAGATTAGGCAGCTGAGAGAAGCACACAGAAAATCTCACCTTTAAATTCTGAGCCAGAAAAAGAATCATACACTGAATATGCCGTGAAACTTCATTTGATATTTGTAACTTGTTATTAATTTGGACAATTTTCAGGCTTCCTTCTTTTCTTGGCCAAAAAAAAAAAAAAAGGAAGACTTGGATGCAACTTCTGGTTAGGCGTCTGTTCAGAGGGCATCCTGATGAGGAGGTTTTAGTTCTCCTTACCAGAAGATCATCTCTGTCAAGGTTTTGGCCAATAATCATCATCTCTCTGAAAAATCTTTCTTATGAAAGGTGAGGGCTTTTAAAAATAATATTGCTCCCTTTAAAGTCTTTCATTCATAATCATGTTTTGTATCTTTGATGTTATCACAGTCTGAAACCATTCTGAATTCTAACTTTTTACTTAAAGATAATATTTTAAGATAGTTCAGCGAGCACCTGGTGTTTTTCTAATGTCTTCCATGGTTTCCTGCAAAGGCTTTTACTCATCACACAAGCTGAGCTAAGTAGTAGGCAAAGTGGCTGAGAGGTGACTTACCGAGAGAGATTCTCGCAGGGGGACAGATGTCTTAGTTCCTCTGACCAGTTGAGCTGTGCAAATCAAACATACAGACAGCATAAAAGTAGGAAATGCACAGTTTCTTCTGAATTGGGGGCGGAGTTTTAATGAATAAGCATGTGGCAGTGCAGAAAATCATCAGAGAACAGTCTTTTTTTCTAAAAAAAAAGAAAAATTGAGCTTGAAATAGACTAGAAAATAGATAGCTGGTCTGAAAGCTTATTCATGGGCTTCCCTGATTACGCAGTTTCTTTTTGGTTCTCAGTTCATCCAACCACGCAGTCTGTTAGAAAACAGAAAGAATTGAAGGGAAAACAGAAAGAATTGAAGGGTAATAGAACTAGAAGAACATTCATGTCCATCTAGTCAAAAGCCCTCATTTTACTGAAAGAAACTGCTGTCCAAGAAGCAAATGATTAGGAGGGCTTAAGACCACAGGGCTTATCAATGGGGAGGCTCAACGGGTGAGAGATTCTGACCCCCTTGCCGTTTGTCTTCCGTGAAAGCCAGCTGAAACCAACTTTGAAGTGAAGGGAACATCTCACCTTAACCCCGTGCTCCCCTTTATCTGCTCTCCCCTCGCCCCCCTTGCCTGCCACGACTCACACACATATGCTCACCACCCGATACTGTTTTCCTCTGCGAACTAAAATAACTGGTTGCCTAAGGGTTTTTACTATACCTTTACTGTGAGCTAAACATGTTGCCCATCTTTCTCCAGATCAAGCATCTTGGGAGCATGTCATTATGAATTTTCACTCTCCCTATCCACTGTTTTGCAGCCCTCCAAGCCAGCAGGCATTTGTGAGTGCCTGTATTCTGCCAGGGATGTAGGCAGCAGAGTTCCTCCCTCCAAGGATACAGTCTATCTGGAATTTCTGTGAGAATTTTTCAACACAAAACAGGCAACAAATGGCAGAAGAATAGGGTCAAGTTCAAGATTCGATTTCAATATTCTATGCAGTCACCCCAGGCTTCCTTGGTGGTTGGCTACTTATCTATAAATCTTCATTGTAGACCACAAAACCAAGAACATAGTGGAGAGCCAGCGCCGCAGAATAAGAAGCACTGGCTTGTGATCTGAGGAGACCCCAAACCTGTGGAAGTGGCCTCTACAGTCAGGTTGCCTGAGCTCGAAGCCTCGCCCTACCCTCAGCTTTCTTATCTGTGGAGTGGGCTGAATAATGGTAGTTGCTTCATGGGTTTGTTGGGAAGACTACATGAGGCATCCATGTCCAGAATTTAGCACATAATATACACTCAATAAACATCAGACTCTTAGTTACTCATTCAGTGATCCTTTCTTAGAGAGATTTATTACATAAAATTCTAAAAAAATTGGTTCCCTGTGGGGTCCTTGTCTAGAGCATATTAGTATCAGCAAAATAGAAGCTGAAAGGGAGAAGCTAATGGCTGGTGCCATTAGGGATATGACTGCTGGGAAAAGCCAGAAAAGCACAGAAGGAGCCAGCAGCTGGTAATCACAACCAGGACAGTGAGTTATGAAGAAGATGTTCAAGTTCATACAAGAGGCAGCAGTTGAGAACTGGGCTCTAGTCATGAGGCTGGACTTAACACCCAGCTTCACTCTTTACTACTTGATCTGTACAGGTTACTGAAACTCTCCAGACCTTAGTTTTCTTACCTGTAAAATGGGGGGGAAAAAAGCCCCAAACACAAACCTACTCGACAGATCTGTGATTGAGATCAAATGACAGAATGAGTTGTAGTCTTTTGTAGGTACCGGCTCTCTGTGGGCTAGTTAAGCAGCGACGTACAAAGTATGCTTGAGAAAGCGTTCACAAAATGTGTAGCAAATAAATTAATACAGAATTTCACAGGAAATGGGGAATATAGTTTTGGCTGGTTGAAGAGAAGCCTTATGTTCAGTGGTAATACACTGGGTAGAACTCTCAGATGCTGCCAGACAAATGTTGCTTTTCTGTGTGTGGCATTGGTTGCTTTGTATTTTATTGATACTTCACCATGTGGAGCTGGGGCTTTGCCCTGTGTTCTGTGGATCTTGTCATCTGGGTGGCTGTGGAGTTGAGGGCACACTCACCCCCAGAGGGCAGCGTGGAGTAGTGGAGCAGGCTCGAAGTTGCCCATACTGGCTCGCTGTGTGCCCTTGGCAAGATACTTCCCCTCTCTGAGCTTCTGTTTCCCCATTCTGTGAAATGATGTGCTAGACTTGGGGTCCCCAAGGGACCTCTCCCCTTAAATACAAAATGACTCCATGGCCAAGTTGGTTTGGAAAATACCACATTTGGGCAATACAGGGTGAGGATTCACAGGCTGAAACAAGGAAGCACAGCTTAGCAGGGTGCGTGACCCCCTTTTAGGGGGACATTCAGGTCACCTCTTGGGGTAGGGGTTCATTCCAGGGACGCACAAGGAAGGGAGGACCCATGGGAACGTCTCTCTCTACGTTCGGCTCTCTACATAACATGATATGTGGGACTTTTCCTGTTGTCCCATGTTGTCCCATAGCAACAGTAAACCAGCAGTTTATCATGCTGTGGCTTAGTTTTGCCACCTCTGCTTCTTTTTTTACCTTGGCCCTCCCAGTTTCCCAGTTTGCAGGGCTCTGGTTCTGTTATGTATGGCCTTCAGACTCTCCATGAGAAATGATCTTTTGACTGGTTTGCTGCTCTGGACTTGATGCCCAGCCCTCCTTGTGGGGTGCTGGCCAGGCTTCCAGTAGCTGCTCCGCTTTGAGTCATTACACCCGAGTTCCGAGGGCTGCTTCTCTCTCTCGACTCAGAGCTTCATCCACAAGATGGGGAGGACATTGAATTTCTTCCTTGGGTTCCAAGGGCCAACTGCATGAGCTCAATGAGCTGAAACCCTGACACACAGCAGCTCACACGAACAGACGGGCTCACGCTGACTCTAGGTCAATGTCAACAGTGAGACGGACTGAAAAAATAGCAAGTGAATCTTTTAGTTTTTAAAACAGGTGTCTAACTCTAAAACCAACACATGCTTATTATATCAAGTTAGGAAAAACAGAAAAATAGAAAGTACGGAAAAAATTAGACATTCTCACAATCTCATAACAGTCCCTCTTAACACATGATGTGTTTTAATCCACACCTTTTCCCATGCATACTTTCTGATTAATTGTTCTCACACACATTCCAGTTCTTTATGCTGCTTTTTTTTTTAGCTAAAGATTACGGTATAGGCATGTCCTCATGTTATTAAAAATTCTTTATAAATGCAGCTCTTTAATTGTTATTTTTATTGAGGTATAACTTACATGCAGCAAAGCACACTAGACCCAGGTGTGCATCTTGGTGAAGTTTTGATACGCATACACCCTGTAGCCAGATGATAGGGAGTAGCCTTGTCACCCCAGAAAGTGCCCTTGTACCCCACCCAGCGGCAGGGGCCACTCTGACTTCTGTGCATGGATTAGATGTGCTTCTTCTTTAACTTCATATAAATGGCATCACAGACTCTGTCCTCTTTCTGGTTTCTTTCATTCAACAGAATGCAGTAACTATATGTGACAGAGCTCTGTTAATAGACGGTTGAGCCCTTTCCCTGGTTCACTCACATGGGCAGCATGTTTTGAGTGTTGCTGTCAGTGCTCTGGTATCTCCACCAAGGAGGAAGCTCCCAGTGTCCCCAAAGCCCCCTTCACCAGGAGAGCCAGAGAATCCCCACGGTCCTTGAAGAAGTAGGAAGAATCCCTCCCCCCCACCAACCAGTGTTACATTTTGCACTCATGTGCCTCAGCAGTGATGCTGGGGTCTCATGACTCCCAGTGTCCCTTCACCTTCTACCCCAGACACCCTTTGTGGCAAGTGGGGCTGGGAGGCCACCATGCTGTTCTCCCCACTCCCACTGTGTCTGTTCGCTAGACCCTTCCCAGTATGACCCCTTTTCCCAGACCATGCACCACGTCCCCCTCACCCTGTGCAAATCATCAAACCAAATAGACACTTACAGGCTGTCCACCTCATCGCTTTATTAGATTATGTCCAGACCTGGTGGAAACCCCTTAACTCTGCTGGGAAGTCTGCTCTATGCATTTTGGGTATTTCTTTCAGATCACTGCCCAGGCATGGCGCTGATGTAACCTTATGTGCGGTAACAGAAGTCTAAGGTGCTGATTAAGGTGTATACTAGACCCTCTGTGGTCTTCAGTGGGTCAGGTCATACCTGCAGCTATGTGTTCGGCTCTCTACATAACATGATATGTGGGACTTTTCCTGTTGTCCCAGAGCTGGCAACTGTGTATGGCCTGAGGCTGAGGGCAAAGAGGTGTTAAGTACCCGGAAGTTCTACAAAAAAACCACTGACACCTAGGATCACACACCTCCCCCAGGCCTTACTAAGAGTAACAGAATCAGCCCTGTGCCCCTAGTCACCATGACAACCCTTCTTACCCCATCCTGTGTAAGGAGACAAGTTTGGGCAGGAAAGGGTTAGAAGTGGGTGGGGTTGATGGGAAGGAGGGTGGGGTTCCTCTCCCCAAAGCCAAAGGAGGGGCCTCTGAAAGAACCATGTGAGGAATGGGGGCTTGTGGGAAGGGGAGGCCAGTGCCTCATTCCTGGGTAGGGCATCCACTGGGCAGCAAACCAGCTGAGCAGGGAAGAGGAGATTGGAGACAGGTGATGGTGGAGATGGTGTGGCCTTGAGGCAGCAAGGATATCCCAAGGATGTCAAGTTATAAACATGGTGCTAGACAGGTGGCGTCTGGAGAAATTTCCAATCTCAGTCACTCACCACACCCAGGGCCAGCCTTCCCCTGAATTCATGGGCTGCCTTGTAGAGGTCAGCTCACCAGCCCAGACACCTCTTCGCTCATGTTGAGCTTCCTCTTGGCAGCCCTTGGTGGCCTTTGCTGCTGGCTGATCTCACCTGAGGCCATTTCAGGTTTGTCAGGGAAATTTTTTTTTTTAATTTTATTTATTTATTTATTTTTGGCTGTGTTGGGTCTTCGTTTCTGTGCGTGGGCTTTCTCTAGTTGCGGTGAGTGGGGACCACTCTTCATTGCGGTGCGTGGGCCTCTCACTGTCGAGGGCTCTCTTCTTGTGGAGCACAAGCTCCAGACGCGCAGGCTCAGTAGTTGTGGCTCACAGGCCTAGTTGCTCCGCGGCATGTGGGATCTTCCCAGACCAGGGCTCGAACCCGTGTCCCCTGCATTGGCAGGCAGATTCCCAACCACTGTGCCACCAGGGGAAGCCCCGTCAGGGAAATTAAAAAAAATTTTTTTTTAATATTTATTTGGTTGCATCAGGTCTTAGTTGCAGCAGGCGGGCTCCTTAGTTGCAGCTCGAGGGCTCCTTAGTTGTGGCTTGCGGGCTCCTTAGTTGGGCATGCATGTGGGATCTAGTCCCCGGACCAGGGATCGAACCCAGGCCCCCTGCCTTGCGAGCGCGGAGTCTTAACCACTGTGCCACCAGGGAATTCCCAGGGAAATTTTAATAATGAGAAAAAGTGAAAGTGGAAAGATAGGGTCTTGATGGCTTACTCCCAGGAGGCTACAGGGCCTCTCTGAAAAAGTGCTCCAACTGCCCCAGTTGCCACAGATCGAAGAGGTTGGTATGGGGTGGACTGTGTCAAGCCCCAGCTCCCCCAAAAGTCTTAAGATACCCATCGCCTGGAATGATCATCTTTCCTGACATTTGCTTAACTCAGCCCACTTCGAACGTTCTCCCTAGAATAAAGGAGACTTGAGGTTTCTTCCACTTCTGGATATGGAGATGGTTGGCAACTTTCAAGTGGCAGTTTCTTTGGTGGCAATAAAATCCTACTGTAGCTATTATAACTGTGATGCAGGACTGTCACCGGGTTAGTCACCTTCTCCGCGGGGCTGTCAACAAACTACACGTGCACCTCTGTTTCTGTGCTTTGCACAGTGCATTGTGATTATTAATACTCTGTTCTCCCCTGCGCCTCCCCATCAGCCATCCCTGGACTAGGAAGTCTAAGAGCATGGGAATAACATATCCGTCGTTATGAACCTGCGCCAGTCTGGCACACGGTAGATCCTCAGGTGTGCTTGTCACAGTGAATCTCATGATGGAAAAACAAATAGACACTTTTCCAAATTTTACCTCTGAGGGCACCAGCTGCCTTATGCATCTGTTACCTTTTCTGCTTCTTAGCAGGCAACCCCCACGAGTCAGGGGCGTACCACAGTGAACATGGACCTCTTACTCCTGTGACATGGGGCCGCTTTGTGGCCGGGGCCCTGGCTCTGCTCTCTGCGTCTTCCTGCTCACTCACCAGGCACCTGGGCTGAACTTGTTTTCTGGGACGGGCCTTCCTGTGGCTGAGCAGGGAGAGCCAGAGGCTCCACCCAGTCACTCGACACTGTCAGTTCTGCTCACTTTCTATTGGCTGAGCCGGCTGTGGCTTGGGGGTGGGGGTCCCTCTTGTAGGGCGCGCTGCAAGTCACACGGAAAGGACTAGTATGTGTAATGACAGGGGGAAGGGAGTGAAAAGCTGTGAACCGTAAGACAGTCTGTCGCACCACAGCATAACAAAGCAGGCAGTTTAAAGACTTTTATTGTGGTAGGAATACAGTATGAGATTTACCCTTTTAACAGATTTTTAAGTGTACAATACAGTATTGTAGGCACACTGTTGTAAAACAGATACTTAGAACTTACTCATCCTGTATAACTGAAATTCTATGCATGTTGATAAATGGATAAAGAAAAAATGGTCAGTACATCTAAGGAATCTTATTTCACCTTAAGAAAGAGGGAGATCCTGCTATATGCAACAACATGGATGTACCTGGAGGACAGGATGCCAAGTGAAATAAGTCAATCACAGAAAGATAAGAACTGCATAATTCCACTTATATGAGGAATCTAAAATCATCATACTCATAGATGGAAAGAATAGGATGGTGGTTGTCAGAGTTTTGGGAGAAGAAGGACAGGGTAGTTGACAATCAGACAGTTTTTCTTTTAAAACAATATAGTTAGAGTATTGATTCATTTTCCAAGTCATAGTTTTTTTTTTTGTTTTTTTTTTTTGCGGTACGCGTGCTTCTCACTGCCGTGGCCTCTCCCGTTGCGGAGCACAGGCTCCGGACGCGCAGGCCCAGCGGCCATGGCTCACGGGCCCAGCCGCTCCGCGGCATGCGGGATACCCCTGGACCGGGGCACGAACCCGTGTCCTCTGCATCGGCAGGCAGACCCCCAACCACTGCGCCACCGGGGAAGCCCCAAGCCATAGTTTTTTAAAACAATATTTATGTTTCATCATCATCAGAACAAAATGTAATGCATTCATCAGGATAATATAAATATCTGCAGGTGAAGCCCCCCCGCAACGCACACGCATCTTTCTGAAACCTTCTTCAGCCACGAGGCAAGAAAGTAAAACCGTAGTAACTTCCAGCTCCCCAGTTGCCAGGTTCCAGGAGCCTTGTGTTTCTTGCCTGCATCAGATAGGAAATGCACTAACATATATTTGTATTCTTAGCTCAGCCAAGATGAAAATCTCTGCTTATTTAAGTGAGCTTCTCCAATTCCTCTCCGGATTTAAAAGCTTTGATTAGGAGTCAGCTTGAATTAGAAGTTCCCACCGGCCAAAGAGGGGACCATTTGAGCATCAGTAAGGACACTGGCAAGGCATGAAGCATTCAAATAGGATTAAATCCACGACTCCCTAGACTTCCTAACAAGGCAAAAGAGATTTTTGGTAGCAAGTCAGAGAGAATAAAGACAGTTGAGATGACAGTTGTGGAGTGTGTGCTGTGATCCGACTGAGATTATTTAGATGCTACATCACCGTAAGCTAGTAAATCCACAGATCAGAGACCTCCAACTCCCTAATCAACATTTATTTATGAACCGGTGGTCTCCCAAACATACCACGTGCTCCACCAACACCAGAGTTGTCTCTGTGACTAATACAGTGTTGTTAGGCATGGCGTAGTAGTAACTCTTAAAGTGATACTTTACCACAATTGCAAGTTGCAGTTTTCAGCTTTAATTTTTACTTTACATTAAAAAAAATGTGTGTGTGTGTATACCTGAACTCTTTGCCTGTATGCAAAAATGAGGTCCTGGAAGGTAATTTGGAAGACATTTTTTTCCACCCTATCTAGCGTCTTCCTCATCTAGGCCTGCCCTGCCTGGTAATAGACCCTGAGGTTACAGGCCGATGTTTGATTTCCAAGACAGGCCCCTTCTCTGCTCTGAGCACATACCCCAGTATCCTCACCAGTTGTCTTCCCACTCCAGGGCCCAACAGGGGGTTCTTGTTGCACAGTTTCCTTCACATTCTCCCCAAAGCTGCTCTCCTGGACCGCTACAAACCGGCTTTTGGAGTAGGGTAATCCTCCAGGCAGAGTTATGTGATAAAGGCTGCAGGGGGACAGGTGGGCAGCGGAGCAGGAAAGCAGGAAGAGCCACAAGGAAACAGACACCATCAGATCCAGAGGCATGAGGCCTATTAAGTGTTCTAACGCATCCTTCCTGGCTTCTGCTCTTAGCTGATTCTGGAAACATTCCTGCACATCCTGCTGCGAGCTTACCCCTCCACTCCTGTTGGTGGAACTCACTAGTGACTACCCCTTTCTCATAATCACGACCTCCAACCCTCCCGTTTCCAAGCGAGGGCTTTTATTTTTTCATCTCATTAAAGATTATGCATATTTTTATAAACACTTTAGTAAATATTAAAAAAAGATTTATTCATTTTATATTTTATTATTGCTGCGTTGGGTCTTTGTTGCTGCACACGGGCCTTCTCTAGTTGCGGTGAGCAGGGGCTACTCTTCGTTGCAGTGTGTGGACTTCACATCGCGGTGGCTTCTCTTGTTGCAGAGCGTGGGCTCTAGGCGTGCAGGCTTCAGTAGTTGTGGCTCACGGGCTCTAGAGCGCAGGCTCAGTAGTTGTGGCACACGGGCTTAGTTGATCCGCGGCATGTGGGATCTTCCCGGACCAGGGCTTGAACCCGTGTCCCCTGCATCGGCAGGCGGATTCTTAACCAGTGTGCCACCAGGGAAGTCCTTTAGTAAATTTTTGTATAGGGGAATGAGGCCTAAGAAGCACATGAACAATGGGGCAAGATACCGAATAGATTTCAAATGTAGGGTGCGTGGTTGTCATAGCTAAACCATAATAAAGCAGAAATGTGTCATGCATTTAGCAGAAGGGGGATCATGGACCCAACCAAAGCTTCTAGAAAGTTCTTACAGCTCCTAAGCTCTCCATGAGCTGGGGAAGCCTCCAAAGTTAAATACAGTAGGAGATGGTGCTAAGGGAGAGCAAAGCCCTTACCTGCATCCTCGTCCAGGCTCAGCCTTGTTGACACTTCCTCCTCCTTCTCCTTGGTCCTGACCCCACTCCCTCTTGTTCCATTCACCTGTGCCTGTCTCGTTCTCTTCCCCACCTCCAGCTGATTAAAGAGATTGATAGAATCAGAGAGTGAGCAAAGTGGTGACGAGGGGGGAAAGAGCAAAAGCACAAGGAAAAGTGACATTTTCCAGGAACTGCGATGAGCTTGTTGGAGAGTCCAGGTCTCTGCCCACAGTTGTTCTGGAATATTCCCTGAGCACATGTTGGCTCTACAAGGAATGACACAAGTCTGTCTTGGTTCACACAACCCTGAGGTTCCTGGGCACTTGCTTTAGAGACTTAGAGTCCTGTATTCTTCAACAGACTGTGGAGGCTTATCATCGTATATAGATTTCTGTCTCCCTTTGAAAATAACAAGCGAACTGCTACTCCTCTACAAAACAGCTGAGACTTCCTGCTCCCCAGTGGAAGGGGTATATGTTGAACTCACTCGATCTCCTGTCTCCCCGTAGAAAACTGGGCATTGTTTGCAGAGGTGTTTGGCAATGTGCTTTCGGAAAAACACAGAGAGATACCTTCTGAACTTCTCCCCGACGAAGGCATAGATGATGGGGTTGATGCAGCAGTGCATCAGCCCCAGGGTCTCGGTCACCTGCATTGCTTGGTCCAGCTGACTGCTGTTCTTACAGTTACTCAGGCCAAAGAATACCTGGAAGGTGCTTAGGAGAAGGACGATGTTGTAGGGAGCCCAGAAGAGAAAGTAGACAATCATGATCACGAAGATGAGCCTCACAGCCTTGTGCTTCTTCTTCTCGTTGCGACACCGTAGCAGGGTTTTTAGGATTCCCGAGTAGCAGACGATCATGACAAGCAGTGGCAGCACCAGGCCCAAGACGCTTCTCATTATTGTATGGAAATTCTTCCATTCTAGTGGAAAATAAGGGGCGCAGGCGTAACCAGAATGTTCTTCTTGGGATTTGATAAAGATGATTCCTGGGAGAGAGGCAAACACAGCCACCACCCAGGTGACCCCACTTGTCACCACCCCAAAGGTGACCGTCCTGGCTTTTAAAGCAAACACAGCATGGACGATAGCCAGGTACCTATCGATTGTCAAGAGGATGATGAAGAAGATTCCACCAAAATAACCAATGTGATACAGCCCTGTGAAAAATTTACACATCACGTTCCCAAAGACCCACTGGTCTGCAGCATAGTGAGCCCAGAACGGGATGGTGAGGAGGAACAGCAGGTCAGAGACGGCCAAGTTGAGCAGGTAGATGTCAGTCATGCTTTTCAGCTTTTTGCAGTTGATCAGGATGAGGACGACCAGCAAGTTGCCCACAAAACCAAAGATGAACACCAGCGAGTAGAGCGGGGGCAGGAGCCGGGCTTCAATTTGTCCCACAGTGGTCTTTTGGCAGGGCTCACTGTAATCATAGTCATAACTGGTGGTGGGTTCTTCATCGTTCCCCTTGATATTCGTTGTAAACAGAGAATGAGATGTGGAAAGCACATCGTGGCTGAACTGGGGAAACGTATCATTGCCATCCATCTTCCTTTGTCCTGTAAACAAGAGGACTAGATGATGACACACAACACAATGGCTGCAATCCCCAGTCTTACCAAGGTCCCTGCTCCACTTAAGCAACGTCCTAGGCTTTGTCTTTGCTTCACAGCCATCTCCTTGAAACGTGTGTGCTAGTTCCTCAGTTCCCCTTATTCCTGGTCGCAGACACCAGTCATCTCCGCACAGCCATTTCCCAACACCCTTGGCCTTCCCAGAGAGCCTGACTCTCGTGATAAGGCTGACCATATTGGACACTTGCTTTCTCTAGCTCCTCTGCAGTGGTACAAGGCCTGTGACCCATTCCTGGATGATAGTATTTAAGGGGACTCCGCTGGGGGCTTCTGGGGATGCTCATAATGAGCCACTATGATTTGCATTTTCTGTTACCTGCCACCCAGAGTGTTCTGATATCTCTCTCAACTTTCTGTCTCCATCAGAAAACTTCTCTTGCCAGGGTTGCAATGACAACCCAATTTTTAAACACGCTGGCTTTCAGTTTCTTTTTCATCAAGCATTTGATCCTTCTGCTCATTTCTTCCATTTAAAACTTTTGGCTTGGGAATTCCCTGGCTGTCCAGTGGTTAGGACTCCATGCTTTCACTGTTGATGGCGTGGGTTCGATCCCTGGTAAGGGAACTAGGATCAAAATATCTTGATATTACAGTGACTATCAAGGCCAAAAAAAAAAGTTAAATAACAAACTAACAAAAAAACTTTTGGCTTCCAGGAGAAAAAGTGGCTCACCACTTCTTTTTCATTTTCTTTGTTGGTGTCTCTTTCCTCTGACCACACTGTAAGAGTCCCAGGCACCATCCTTGGCTCCCACTTCTTTACTATTTACCTCTTTACCCTTGCTCCAAAGTTCTTCCTGAATTGTGTTGTCTAATCTCAAGGTTCTAAGTTTCCTGTAGGCTAATGCTTCCCAAAGCTCTGCTTTCCAGTCCCACCTCAGAGTTGAATTTTCCATTGCCGACTGCATATCTCCCCATGGATTTATTCATTTAACCAATATTTATTGAGCACCTGCCAGGAGCCATACTCTATTTTAGGCACTGGAGATACAGCAGAGAGCAAAGTGGGTATCATATAGCTACCTCAAATTCAGCCCACCCCAAACTGAATGCCCCTGGAAAGTTGCTTCAACTTGTAGATTCCTTATCTTGGCTATTGTCATTTACTCCATTACTTAAGAAGTAAGATTTGACATTGTCCTGGGTCCCCTCTTCTTCAGAAGATTAGGAGCCAGGCCTTTGGAGCCAAAAAGACCTAGATTTGAATCCTGCTTCCAAACTACAGTTGTGTAATTCGGGGCTAATTACTTCTTGAACTATCAGCTTCTTCATGTATAAAATAATAACTAAGCTGAGTTGCTATGGAAACAAAGACGTAGTGCAGCATCTGATACAGAGAAATGCTTTGTATTATTACAACTAAGTCTTATGAATTCTCCCTCGTAAACACCTCTGAGCCATCCCCTCTGCATCTCTTTCAACTGCCACTCTCTTGCCTCCTATACTTCTCACTTGTGGCTTTGCTGAGCTTTTTCATTTGTTCATGCCTTATTCTTAGCCATGCTCCCATTCAGTCTGTCTTCTCTGAAGCTGAAATTGGATCATGCACTTCTCAGTTTAAAACTGGAGTAGCCCCACGATTTGTATGTGGCGGGGCCTCAAAGGCAATGCCCAGACTACTCATCATGGCTTTTCTAAGCTCACTTCTTCTCAGCTTCATCTCTAATGACTTCTCAAATCCCAGATCCTGTGCTCCAGCCATACCCATCTTTTTTCCATTTCCCCCAGACTCAGCATTTCCTTCAGGCTTTAGTGGTTGTGCACATGCTTGCCCCTCTGCTTAAAATGGCTAGTGAGCTCCTATTCATCCTGCCATACATCCTGCTCAGATTCCCCTTCTCCGTGAAGCCCAACCCACCTCCTCTGTCAAATCATTCTTATCTCATAACATTGTGTGTGCCTCTAAATAAGCACATTATCTTCTACACATTGTGTGCTGCTTGAGAGCAAGGACTAGGTCATGTTTCTGTCTTCAGCTCTTATGATGGCACCTGGCTAAAGGAGGCACCAATAAATGTTCATGGACAAAATACACAAAACTCGTAATAAGTGTGACAACTAACATCATTAGAATTGGTTCTCAAGAATATTCATTTTTTCCTGGCAGTGACTGTGACTTTGTTTTTATCTGTGTATACACCTTATTCTTCAGTTTCTCTTGTGATTGATACATTTCACAGATTTTGTATTTCACAGCACTGAACTAGATTCTTTAAATCAGCAGCAACTAAATAATACCTCTCATCAAACTTGGGGAAAAAAATGTATCCACCTAAAGAATTAAAACTATAGTAATTAATTGAGTGTTCCTTAAGCTCCAAGTGCTATGCTAAATACTTTGTGTACATTAATTAATTTAATCCTTGCAACCGTTTTGTGAGATCAGTATACATTTTACAAGTGAAGAAATAGAAGCATGGGTGGATTAAATGATTTTTCCCAA
This sequence comes from Monodon monoceros, assembly GCF_005190385.1. Taxonomy (NCBI): domain Eukaryota; kingdom Metazoa; phylum Chordata; class Mammalia; order Artiodactyla; family Monodontidae; genus Monodon; species Monodon monoceros. The sequence goes on along the minus strand of NW_021703780.1, from coordinate 61,793,934 downwards.
ACTCACAAAGCAAGTAATGGCCGAGCTGGAATTTGAACCTTGGACTGTACAATTTCAAAGGCCCTCAGGGGTTTTCATCTTCAGGCTCTGAGAGCAGAGAAGGATGTAGAAGAACAAGTAACAGATTTTCTAGTTATTCTTCCATGCCTTGAACAGAACTTCTTTGGCATTTTAGCCTTAAAATCCACACACTTTCCCATACAAGCGTGCCCAACCCATACATACACAAGCACACACACACACACACACACACACACACATACACATACACACACGCGCACACACCCTCAGAGACATTTCCGCCAGAAGATAAGCTCCATGAGGGCAGAGAGATTTGTTTTGCAATGAGCTATCTTGGTGCCCTAGAACCCAGCCTAGCACATAGAAGCTGCTAAATAAATATCAATTGAAAAAGTGAATAACAGCGAACTAGCAGGCTACAAGCTTCTGAGAAACAAAGGGCTACCCTGTGGACTAGACTCCCAGGTAATCCAGTGGGAGACCTTATAAAGACTAAAATATTGGAAATCCTTGCACACAGCCTTTTAGCTGCAGCAGGCCCTCTGGGCTGTTCTGTAGGTTAGTCTCCTCATCTGTACAGGAAAGTGTGGGCTGGATCAGTGATTCTGAAATGCTGGCTTTAAGTATCATACAGGAAGCCTGTCAGTCACAAATATACAGCCCAGACCCTCACTCTGGTGATTCAGATTGTGGGTGAACTGCCCCAGCCACATCCACCGTATGTTTCCTGTGCTTTGCTCTTCACCTGCCCTGGCCTCTCAAGTGCCAGCCACCTTCTCCTTTTTATTCCCTATTCCCATGTCACCCCAGTACACCTAGCTCCTACCACAGCCGACACGTAGCAGGGGAGCTGAAGGGTACTGTTTAATGTGTCACTTTCAAGTGTCAAGACACATCATCCAGAATTGATTAAAAGCTGCCTCCCAGAAAAGTGAATCCCTCACTTCAGCCTCTGAATTGAGGCAGGAGGTGCATTTTGGTGCAGGGCCTGGACTATCACATATATGGACTGGAGGGGGGAAAATCTGAGGTAGAAAGCTCCAGCTCTTCACAGTCCTTGGCGGCTGGGAGGGGCAGAGTGAGAGGAGCAGTAGTTGAGAAACCTGATTGTCCTACTTTCTTAATTGTCTTCTTTTAGCCCACTCTATCCTACCACCTGAGCCCTGAGGGGGGTCTCCACTTTGCGCTTCCTCACTGCCATTGGGGTCTCTCTGACATTCCTGGTACTGATGCCGCCCTCCACCCGTTTCTCCTTTCTTGATCATCTCCCAAGTTCCTGGGCTGTGGAGACCCCCAGGGTGCTCCCAGTCCCTGCATCTCTAGCACTGAGATGCTTCGAGCCTTTGGTTCAGAAAGTGATAGAAAAAACACCCCCAACTCACCGGTAGATGGCTTCTTCCAAGTGGCACTGGTGTGTCAGGCTTCTCAGCAACTGAACCAAACAGATCTGGAGGTAGAAACTTGGTGTGCAGAAGTAGGAAATAAAGTTTCCTGCAGAAAGAGAAGGCGGAGATACAAGGGCAAGTAATGGTAAAGATTTGAAAAAAAGAATGATATAGTTCTTCTTTTCCAGCCAGGAACATTGTATACTAGGTTGAAGTCTCCAGAGTAGAATTAATTTTGAAATCTTGCTTATGCAACCTTGAGGGTAAGTTAGGCACACCCTGTGTCTGCTCCTGGGTCTAACAGCTCTGGGCTTCTTTATCTTGTGGGTCTCTGTATCTGGAAATCTTCCACTCTCTTCTGCCAGTAATAATTTGCATGAAACGAGCACATCAGAATTTCATTTCCCAAGAAGATAAATGCTAATGGGGGCCGTTGGTGATGGTGGAGGAAATATAATTATGTTTCGTGTGACCATATGCACTGATTTCAGTGTCATCAAGGATTTGGGACTTCGTTAGAAATGTTATTTAGATACAGCTTCTTAGTGAAAAGGGAAGGCTAGGTGGTCTCTTGTGTCAGAGGTGTCCTTAGTAAGAAGGTGCTTAGCTGTTATAGGTTCCACTCCTCAGAAAGAAGTTTTTCTAAAAGAAAACACTAAAAGAGAAGCAAATTGTCACATACAAGGGATTCTCCATAAGATAAATGTTTTTCCTGTAGCTGGCAAAGCTAACCTTCAAGAGTGAGGGAGATGTTAGGACATTCCCAGATAAAAGAGTTTTTGTATGTTATTGAAGTTAAGCTATAATTTAAATTAAAACTTTGGGAGGTTAAATGTGACCCTCATTGTACCCACAAAGAAAATAGCTATAGAACATATACAAAAGAAAATAAAAAACGATATAAACATTCCACTACAAAAAAAAGTCAACTGAACGCAAAGACAGTAATGCAGGAAATGAAGGACAAAAAAGCTGTAAGGCACATAGAAGACAAATAGCAAAATGACAGAAGTCCTTCCTTATCAGTAACTACTTGAAATGTAAGTGGATTAAACGCTCCAATCAAAAGATAGAGAATGATAGAATGAATTGACAAAACAAAAACATGGTCTAACTGTCAATAAGAGACTTTAGATCCAAAGACAAAAATAGATTGACAGTGAAGGATATTCTGTGCAAATCTTAACCAAAAGAGAGCAGAGGTAGCTATGCTAATATCAGACAAAATAGACATTAAGTTTGCAAGAGATAATGTTTGCAAGAGATAATGAAGAAGGACACTGTATATTAATAAAAGGTTCCATACAGCAAGAAGATATAACAATTATAAACATTTACACCTAATGAGAGATCATCAAAATATATGAAGCCAAAACTGACAGAACTAAAGACGGTTGTACAGTAATCATTGGCAACTTCAATAGCCCACTTTCAGTAATGGATAAAACAACCATATAGAAGTAAGGAAATAGAGCACTTGAACAACACAATGAACCAACCGGATTTAACAGATGTATATACACAACTCTACCAAACAACAGCGTACGTGTTCTTCCCAGATGCACACGGGACATCTCCAGGATAGGCCATATAGAAAGAAGGATCTCATACTGTAGGCTAGACAAATTTCTAAGCTTTGATTTCCCTAGCTATGAAACAAATAATAAGGCCTCTGGGGTCTGTGAGGTTTAAATAAATGTAAAGCGGCTAATACAGTGCCTGGTGTGTAGTAGGCTCTCAGTAAATCGTAGTGAATAACAATAAAACACTCAGGGAAGTTCAGGTGTCCTTTCTAGATTTCAATAAGTTGTGACCATGTATCCTGCATAAGACCTGTTTTTCATGCTAAGCAAAAGGGCCTCAGGTTGTTCCTTAGAAGCAATTCCTTGCATGAACAGGAACAGAGAAAGTTCCCCAGTTATCTCCTAATGCGGTCTCTGGGCAGGGATCAGAAGGGTCTTTCTGAGGTTTCAATAACAAAATGGGTGATACTCACCCCAGCATTACTGGGTCCACTTCCACTTAGGGAATCTCCTGATTCCAGCATCTCGCTGCTAGTTCCTTTGAGTCAGACTGTGATGGGGAAGCTCAAGACCCGGGAATTTTGCTGTTGCTGATCACGACTACTCTTTTACTATTTCTGTCTACATAACAAGACATCGTTGATTCCAGCTCTGTAATTTTATAAACAGAGAGATGTATAGAGGTAGTTAGTGGTAGAGCCAGGATTCAAATCTATGTCTTATCTCTAGGGCAGGGAACAGAAGACACACTCAGCTGAGATTTTGAAGACTCGATAAGGATGAGAATGTGTACAGAGGGGTTGGCGGGGTTAAAAGGACCAACAGGGGTGTAGGGGTGTTGAGGTGCCCAGAGATGCTAGCAAAAGTGGGAGCTGTTAAGAGTCAAAAGAAAAAACAGTATCACCTGAACCCTGTTGATAGCTGAAGACTGAAGGATACAGGCACTACTAGAAGTTACGCCAGGCAGGAGAGCAGGATCAGAAAGTACCCTAACCTCCTGCTCCCACTCTGATCTCCTGCCAGTGCTTCCTGGTGATTGAACCCAACTAGAAGAGGGAGCAGCAGGGAGTCTAGGTGATGTAACCCATAGAAGTCAGCTTCCCAGGGCTCAGTGGGTCTGGGGAGAATGGCAAATACCCACACAGCTATCGAGTCAAACATTTTTTTTCTTGTCACTTTGTTCACATGGTCCATATAGACAGTCATAAAACTGGAAACTGAAGTAAGTACACCTTAGAATTCTTTATGCACGTGGAAGGAATTAGGAAAGATTCTTTTCCTTGAGCTTGAGAACCCCACATCTACTTGTTGGCACTGGGTTCATGGTTTCTGAAATTCTCAGTCTGGCAAAGGAGTATGAGCTTTTGAGCAGACTTTGGGGAAAACACACCACCAACCTCCTGTCTCTAGTGTGACTGCTGACTAAGCAGGGTCACATGGAAGGCATGGCCGTGGTCATCTCAAGGTGACCTGGGCCAGCAATGAAGAGATGCTCAATTCTTCTGTAAACCAATGAAATAAAAATAGATCGGGACTTTCCTGGTGGCACAGTGGTTAAGAATCCACCTGCCAATGCAGTGGACATGGGTTCTATCCCTGGTCCGGGAAGATCCCACATGCCATGGAGCAACTAAGCCTGTGCACCACAACGACTGAGCCTGCACTCTGGAGCCTGCAAGCCATAACTATGGAGCCTGCGTGCCTAGAGCCTGTGCTCTGCAATGAAGAGTAGCCCCCGCTCGCCGCAACTAGAGAAAGCCCATGTGCAGCAACAAAGACCCAATGCAACCAAAAATAAATAAATAAATTTATTAAAAAAAAAAAAAAAAGTTCATGCTCCCTGAACAAAGAGGGAAGAACCAGACCAACACTGGCCATGAGAAGTTTAAGATTCTTGTTTATTCATACTCTGAAGGTCAGCAGCTGAGTTGGGGGTTAGACCATTGAAGCTGAAAGTTAGGTGTGTTCCAAGAACCTCTCTGCCCCTCCATGGATGGCATCACTCAACCAAATGAAAACATGGGGAAAAGCATGGCTGGAGAGAATGCTGCTGGGGCAAGGAGATAGGAAAGGTTTATCAACAACCTGAGGGAACGTTGAAGATGCCCCCTTGACATCGTCAGTTGGATTTGTTCAGTTGACACATTTAGAAGATAAACTGTTGCTGGTTTTTCAACAGCGATGGTTTTGGTTGATTGTGGTTTCTATAGTTTGCCTGTTTCCTGTGACCTACTAAAATAGATTAGTGAGTTCTAGGATTTTACATCGTCAGTTTTGGTTAAAAACAATGATCTGGACTAATAACCATAGAAGAAGCACAGTTATATGTTCCTACATGTTCTGGTCATGTCTTCATAATAAAAATTGTGCAGACTTTTTCTACTGTTTTTGTTCCAAGTGACAAAGCAACACAACAGGGTATATAGTCACAGCAGGAAAGCCCAGAAACTACACATGATTTTTGGAAAAGTGTCAAGTAACAGACAGAGGTGAGACATGAATTTCTCCTTCGTTGTCCAAGTTCACTACCATCTCCAAGTGAACCAAGAACAGACTAGAACATGTGATGAAAAATAGAAACAAAAATGTCATCAAAAATGGTAATTTAAGTATTTATTAATTTAAGAGTGTAAGGGTAGCAGATTGGATGTTTGCATACCTTCAGGCCAAATAAACTTTGGGGAAATAGATGTGAAGTCAGAATCTTGAATACATTCACTTGCTATGAAGCCGCCTCAAGTGACTTAAGGTGATGTCACTTGAACTGTGTAGTAGGGAGATAATGCTGTGTTCTTCTGTAGCCCAGATACTTGGAACTACTCTGTGACTAGAATCAGATCTTAGTCTAGATGCCTCAGAAGTGGCCTGCTCTGGTGAGGAAGCCTTGGCTGGGGATGGGTCAGAACAGAGTACTTAGAAGGCATTTTTAGCTGCCTCTCAGTACATGACAGCAGTGGGTTGGGGGCTGGTTCTAGGGAATGAGAAGCTAGAATTCACTCTCACCACCATCACCTGCCCCCCACCCCAAGGCATGGTGAGTAGTAGGAGGATGGGGCAAGTACCTACAGAATGAGGTTTCATACATGGCATTAAGGGCCATAGCTACTCCTCTCCTACCGCTGACATCATCTATTTGCCTATGTCTTCTGAGGTGTCCCAGGGAAGGGCATTATGCTGTACCCAACTGCAAGAAACCCAGATAATGCTCTTTGCCGGCACAAGTGGCATGAGAAGAAACCCATAAAGCTTGACGTGGCAGATTCTGATTGGAGGACATGACTGAGGCCTCATCCTGGGTTGCTGGGTGGGCAGTGGGTGATGGAAGATAGTAAGAGAGACCCTGATCAAGTGTGGGCTTGTTGGAGGTATATACATATCCATGCTTTCAGCATGCTATATATATATATATATATATATATATATATATATGTATATGCATATATATATACATATATATATAGCATGCTGAAAGCAAAAGTTGGTTCTTTGAAAAGATCAACAAAGTTGACAAACCTCTAGCAACACTGATTAAAAAGAAAAGATACAAATAACTAAAATCAGGTGAAAGTGTTTATTACTACCAAATTTACAGAAATAAAAAAAGATTATAAGAGAAAACTATGAGCAACGTCCACCAATAAATTAAATAACCTAGATAAAATGGAAAAATTTCTAGAAACATATAAATTACCCAGGACTGACTCAAGAAGAAATAGAAAATCTGAAAAGATCTTTTAAAAAATAAAGAGATTGAATCAGAAATCAAAAACCTCCCAACAGAAAACATCCAGGACCAGGTGGCTTCACTGGTGATTTCTACCAAACGTTTCAAGAAAAATTAACATCAATCCTTCTCAAACTCTTCCTAAAAATAGAAGAGGAGGGAACATTTTCTAATTTATACTGTGAAACCAGTATTACCGTGATAGCAAAGCCAGACAGAGACACCACAAGGAAACTGCGAGTCAATATCCCTTATGAATACAAATGCAAAACTCACAACGAAGTACTAGCAAACTGAATTCAATAGCACATTAAAAAGATTGTACTCTCTTGTCAACTGGGATTTATCCAAAGAATGCAAGCATGGTTCAATAAAAGAAAATCAACCAGTGTAATACAGAACATTAACAGAATGAGAGAAAAAAATACGATCATCTCAATTAACACAGAAAAAGCATTTGACAAAATCCAATGCCCTTTCATAACAAAAACACTCAAAAAAGTACAAGTAATGAGGAAACTTCCTCAACGTGATAAAGGGCATATGTGAAACCTCAGAGGTAGTATCATACTCAGTGGTAAAAGACTAAAAGCTTTCTCTCTAAGGTCAAAAACAAGACAAGAATACCCATTTTCACCACTGCTATTCAGCACTATACTGACAGTTCTAGCCAGAGCAATCAGGCAAGAAAAGGAAATAAAAGTAATCCAAATTGGAAAGAAAGAAGTAAAACTATCTCTGTTCACAGATGACATGATCCTATATACAGAAAACCCTGAAGAATTCACAAAAACCCTGCTAGGGCTAATAAATTTAACAAAGTTGCAGGAAACAAAATTAGTGCACAAAATCAGTTATGTTTTTATACACCAGCAGTGAACAATCCGAAAAGGAAATTAAGAAAACAGTTCTACTTATAATAGCATAAAAAAGAATAAAATACCTGGGAATAAATGTAACTAAGGAGGTGAAAGATTTGTACACCCTAACTACAAAGCACTGTTGAAAGAAATTAAAGAAGATCTAAATAAATGGAAGGATGGCACATGTCCATGTATTGGAAGACTTAAATTGTTGAGATGGCAGTATTGCCCAAAGCTATCTAAAGATTTAATGCAGTCCCTGTCAGAATTCCAGTGGCATTTTGCAGAAATGGAAAAACTGATCCTCAGCTTCATATGAAATTGCAAGGGACGCTGAATAGTCAAAACAATCGAAACAGCAGCAGCAACAACAAAGCAACTTTGGAGGACTTGGCAACTTCCCAATTTCATAACTTACTGCAAAGCTACAGTAATTTATGCGAGTTTATCCTGGCATAAGAATAAACATATAGATCAATGGACTATAATTGAGAGTCTAGAAATAAACTTCTGCACCTGTTGCCAACTGATTTTCAACAAAGGTGCCAAGACCATGGAATGGAGAAAGAATATTCTCTTCAACAAATGGTGCTGGGACAACTGTATATCCACATGCAAAAGAATGAAGTTGGACCTTTTCCGCTCTTCATTTATAAAAATTAAATCAAATGAATCAATAATGTAAATATAAGAGCTAAAACAATAAAATTCTTAGAAGAAAATATAGAGGTAACTCTTTATGACCTTTGATTTTGAATGAAATCTTAGATATGACACCAAAAGCAAGAGTAACAAATGAAAAAAATAGATACATTGGACTTCATCAAAATTGAAAACATTTGTGTGTCAAAAAGACATTACCAATAAAGTGAAAAGACGGCCTATAGAAAAAGAGAAAATATTTGCAAATCATGTATCTGTTAAGGGTCTAGTGTCCAGAAAATATAAAAAGTGCCTACATCTCAACAACAAAGAGGCAAACAGCCCAATTTAAAAATGGACAAAGCACTTGAAGACACATTTCTCCAAAGATATACAAATGCTCAACAAGCACATGAGAAGGTACTCAATATCATTAGTCACGAAGGAAATGCAAATCAAAACTACACTGAGATACCACTGTACACCTACTAAGATGGCTATAATTTTTTGTTTAAAGGAAATAATATGTGTTGGTGAGGATGTGGAGAAGTTGGAACTCTTAACGTTGCTGTTGTGAATGTGTAATGATACATACCAGATTTGGAAAGCAGTTTGACGATTCCTAAGAAAAAAACCTAAACATGGAATTACCATATGACCCTGGGATTCCAGTCCTAGATATATACCCCACCCCGCAAATGAAAAAATAATCAAATGCTAGTACATGAATGTTCATAGCAGCACTATTTACAATAACCAAAAGATGGAAACAACCCAAATGGTAAGCAAAGGGTGAATAGGTAAATAAATTGTGGCGTATACATATAATTATCCATAAAAGGAATGAAGTACTGATACATATTACAGTGTAGATGGACCTCACTAGCATCATGCTAAGTGAAGGAAACCAGACATAACAAGTCCCATATTGTGTGACTTCATTTATATGGAATGTCCAGGATAAGTAAATCCATAGAGACAGAAAACAAATTGGTGGTGGCTGGGGCTGGAGGAGGGGAGAATTAGGAGTAACAACCTAATGGGCACAGGGTTTTATTTGGTGGTGTTGAAAATGTTTTGGAAGTAGATAAAGGTGGTGATTTCACAACAAAGTGAATGTACATCTCCCCTGTTTTTCCCCAATTTATAGGTTTGTTTTTGTTGTTATTTGTATGGCATTGTACTCATCATATTTATAATTTTGTACCTTTTAGTTTTTCCACTAAGCAAGCCAAATGTTTTTCCGTGTTGTAAATCCTTCATAAACATAATTTCAGTGGCTGCGTACTGGTCAGATGATAAAATGATTCATGTATTTATTCATGTAACAAGTAGTCAGAATCTATACTGTTATTATTCATTGTCCAGCCTAGACTGGACAATGTATATAAAAAAGTGAATAAAACATACCCAGCCTTGACCCTCAAGAACTTTTGTGTTCAAATGTGGTAGAGATGTTAAACAAATTAAAACACTTATAAATATGTAACTATAAGTTCTAATAAGTGCATGGACAAAAAAGGACAGGGTCCTATGAAATCTTAATTTATATTGTAGAGTCAGGGTAGACTTCTTTGAAAAGTAATATTTTAACTGATACCTAAAATATGAAGGACAAATGGGAATTGACTAGACAAAGACATTTAATAGTGATGGTGGTGATGATGGTGATGATGATAGTAATGATGGTGATGGTGGTGATGGTAATGGCAGACATTTACTAAATGCTTGTAGGCACTGTTATAGTGCTTTACATATACTGGCCACATTTAATCCTTGTAACAACCCTGTGAGGTCAATACTATTATTATACCCAATTTTCAAAAGAGAAATTGAGGAACTAAGAGGTTAAGAATCTCCCTAAATCAACTCAGCACTGGAACTCAAGCCCAGGCAATCTGACTCTTTCCCCCACTCTCAACCACCGCATAAAGAATTCAGGCAGAGGGAGCCATACTGGTAAAGGCCAGAAAGTAGAAAAGAGCTAGTTAAAAAAAATCACGTGTGTTCTTATTTTTTTAAATGGACTTTAAATATACAGAAGTATTCAAAAAATGATAGAAAGCTTGTGTACTTACTGCCCAAATTTAACAAATCTTATTTTGCCATATTCAGTCTGCTTTTAAAAAGTAAAAATTTAGAGCTGCAACTGAAATTACTTTATCTTCCCGTAGTCCCCATTTATCTTTCTCTCTCTTTCCTTTCCCAGTGTCAACACTGTTCTGAATTGGGTGATTATGATTCTCGTGCATAATTTATTTATTTTTACTATATATGTAGTATTGTTTTATACATTTTAAAATTTAAAAATGATAATACTGCTTGTATTGTCTGCAGCTTACTTTATGATTTTAAGATTTATCTCACTTGTATAATTGTCTCTTTCGGGCAAATTGCCAAAAGTAGGGTTATGAGATCAAAGAATATGTTCACTTTAAATTTTCGTGCGTAATAGAGAAACTCAGTATTCAGACCACGGTTGGAATGATTGTAGTGCAGAAGGTTTTCATCTGGTGAAATAAAACACCAATTAATTCATGAAATATTCCATTGCATGAATAAACCACAATTTAAAAAAAAATCTTCTCCTGCTGTTGGATATATTAACTGATTTCAGTTTTTCACTATTCAAGCAATACAGCAATGAACCCCTCTTTGGATATTTAGCAGAATTTTCTAGGCAACATGCCCAGGAATGGAATTGTTGGGCCAGCTCAGTACCAGGTGTTATCAGACTTAAATGTACTTGCCAGTCTGATGGGCCGTAGTGTTTCACTGTGGTTTTTATTTGCATTTCCCAGATTACTAGTAAAGTTTGTTGGAGATGTTTACAAATTCTGGATACTAATCTTTTTGTTTTTTATTATCAGTGGCAAATATATTCTTACAGTTTGTGGTTTGTTTTAATTTTATTCATGGTGTCTTTCGATGGACAGAGGTTTTTATTGTAATGCAACTTATTAAAATATTTCTTGGTGAGTAGTGTTTTTTGGTGTCTTGTCAGAAAAATCCTTTTCTACCTTAAAGTCATAAAGCTTATCTTCGAAAAGCATTAAATTTTTGCTTTTCACATATAGATATATGATTCACCTGAAATTTATTTTATTTATTTTACTTTACTTTACTATACTTTTACTTTACGTAACTTTACGCTGCGCGGTGTGTGGGATCTTAGTTCCGCAGACCAGGGATCGAACTGGCAACCCCTGTGTTGGCAGCACAGAGTCTTAACCACTGGACTGCCAGGAAAGTCCCTGAAATTTATTTTTGTATATGGTGTGCAGTAAGGATCTAATATTTTCTTGTATGCTAATCAGTTAACTGTGTCATTAATGAATAGTCCATTTCCCCTGATTTTTAAAAACAGTTTTATTGAGATATAATTCATAAAATCTACCCATTTAAAGTGTAAATTTAATGTTTTTTTTAGTACATTCACAGTTGTGCAACCATCACCATAAGCTAATTTTTAAATATTTTCATCATTCCAAAAAGAAACCCTGTACCCATTATCAGTCACTCTCCATTAGCTCTCCCACTCCCTGTCCCTCTGCCATGCCCAGAACTAGGCAAACACTATTCTACTTCTGTTTCTATAAATTTCTGTCTTCTGGACATTTCATATGAATGGAATCATACAATATGTGGTTTTTCATGACTGGCTTCTTTCACATAGCATAATGTTTTCAAGCTTCATCCATATTGTAGTATGTATCAGTACTTCATACCTTTTGTGACTAAGTAGTACTGTATAGAGAAACCACATTTTATTTATCCACTCATTAGTTGGCATATTTGGGTTGTTTTCACTTTTTGGCTATTATGAATAAAGCTTTACGAACATTTGTATGCAAGTTTTTGTGTGGACATATGTTTTCATTTCCCTTGCATATATACCTAGGAGTTGGATGGCTAGCTCATAGAGCAACTCTGTGATTAAGTTTTTTTTTTTTTTTTTTTTTGTGGTACGCAGGCCTCTCACTGCTGTGGCCTCTCCTGTTGCGGAGCACAGGCTCCGGACGCGCAGGCTCAGCGGCTATGGCTCACGGGCCCAGCTGCTCCGCGGCATGCGGGATCTTCCTGGACCGGGACACAAACCCGTGTCCCCTGCATCGGCAGGCGGACCCTCAACCACTGCGCCACCAGGGAAGCCCGTGTGTTGTAAGTTTTTGAGAATCTGCCCAACTGTTTTCAAAGCTGCCGCTGTACATGTTACATTCCTACCAGCAATGTATTAGAGTTTCAATTTCTCTACATCCTTGCTGACAATAGTTATCTGTGTTTTTGATTATAACCACACGGGTAAGTGTGAATTGGCATCACATTGTGGTTGTGATTTGCATTTCCCCAATAGATAATGATGTTGAGCATCTTTTCATGTGCTTATTGGCCATCTTTATATCTTCTTTGGAGGAATATCTATTCATATCCTTGACCTACTTTTTGGTTGGGTTATTTATGTTTTCAGTATTGAGTTGTAAGCATTCTTTGTGTATTCTGGATATAAGTCTCTTATTAGATATATTTTCTGCTAATATTTTCTCCCATTCTGTGGGTTGTTTTTTCACTTTCTTGATGGTATCATTTGCAGCACAAAGGTTCTTTTAATTTTGATGAAGTCCAGTTCATCTGTTTTTTCTTTTGTTCTTGGTGCTTTTGGTGTCATATCTAAGAAGCCATTGCCTAACCCAAGGTCATGAAGATTTACTCCTCTTTTCTTCTAGGAGTTTTATAGTTTTAGGTGTTACATTTAGTTTGGGTTAATTTTTGCATATAGTATGAGATAAGCATTCAAATTTATTTGATTTTTGAGGGGAGATTTGTAAACTGTCACATTGCTGGCACAGCCCTGGGTAACAGAGCATCAGTAGTCTCACTGGACCCACAGCCCAGTTAGCTGCAGGTTGGGGCTCAGATTCATTCTTTTGCATGTGGCTATTGAGTTATCCCAGCAGCATTTGTTGCAGAGACTATTCTTTCCCCCACTGAGTGATCTTGGCACCCTTGTTGAAAATCAATTGACCATAAATAAAAAGTTTTATTTCTAGACTCTCAGTTCCATTCCATAGATCTATATGTCTATTCTTATACCAGTAGCTCACTGTCTTGATTACTGTAGCTTTGAAATAAGTTTTGAAATCAGCAAGTATGAATCTTCCAACTTTGTTTATTCTTTTCAAGATTGTTTTGGCCATTCTGGGTCCCTTGCATTTCCATATCGATTTTATGATCAGTGTGTCAGTTTCTGCAAAAACCAGCTGGAATTTAATAGGGATTGAGTTGAATCTGTAGATCGGTTTGGGGAATATTGCCATCTTAACAATATCGAGGCTTATTATTACCTCTGTTTTCGCTACCACACCATCTCTAGTACAGAACTGCTATCCTCAAGGTCAGTTGGTGGTCTAAAATGACCCCAGCCATCTTGCCCACATTCAGATAGCAGAAAAGAGCAAGTGAGGAAGAAAAAAATAGGAACTCATCCATTTGCTTTTAAGGTTAATTTGCAGAAGTTCTTCGCAACACTTCTGTTCACTTCTCATTGGCCAAAACTCAGTGATACTTAGTAGCAAGGGAAGCTGAGAAAAGTCATCTTTTGACTGGCTATAATTGCCTTGTGCAGGATTTTGTTACTCAGTAAGATAGGGTTACTATGAAAGAAGAGCTATTAGAAGGCAACCAATAGTCTCTATTAGAGTCAGACATTTGGATGTATTTCTACCTCCTCCCCCATCCTTCTATCAGGCATGGTAGAATGCTGTCCTCTGACTTAAGAGACTCTTAAGACAGAGAATCCTCTGACTTTAAGCTTTGAGCATTGGGTGTGTTAATTACCATTTGATTTCTTTACAAACTGTGGAATTTTGACTTGTAGTCTCATTTTGAATAAAAGAACATTTGGTCTTCTTCCTCCTTTTATGCTTCTCTCTCCCTTTCCACCTATTTTGTGGTTGTCTTTGTCTAGTTCCCAAACCAAGCCAGAGCCAGGTTTCATGCGTTGGTTCAGAGTGCTTGCCCTGAGAGGATATTGGGGCTATAACAGCAGGTGACGTGGTTCGTGCCCAGTTTCCAAGTGATGTCTGGGTCCTCTTGCCTCCGTAGGCCTGCCGCTCTGTATAAGCTGTGCACCTGGGAAAGGGCGGCAACAGCTGCCAACCTTCGTTCAGGAGTTGTAGAAACTCATCCTGCCTTTGATTTTTAAGATTCAGCCTGGCTCCAATCTCCATCTCAAGCATGCATTTTTTTAGTACCTATTACCCATCAGATGCCATACTGCTGGCTGCCATCACCCACTTTTGGACCTGGGCTCATGGTATTTTAGCTCTACTCACCGCATTGGTTTTCTGCTCCACTTCTGGTTCCAAGATGCTTGTTTTAGAACTGGGATTTGTCATATATATACTTTTTTCTTTTGTTTTGTTTTTTTTAACCACTGCCATATCTTCACAATAGAAACAGCAAAACCAAAGATGAAGTTACTAAGCCATAGAAGAAAAATCAGTGTTTTCAAGGAACTGAAAGAAGGCCAGTGTGGCCAGAGCACAGTCAGTCTGGTAGAATGTGTGTGAATGTTTACGGGGTTAGAAGCAACCAGACTGTATAATGCTTTGTTAAGGAGTTTAAGTATAATATAAGATAGTAAAGGCTTTGGATCAGGAGCATATAGAAGGGAAGCAAGAAATTACATTTTCCAGAATCCCTCTCCTTGTATGGACTTTACATGGCTTCCCTTCTCTGTATGGTTAGAGGTCTCCAGTGAGAAGAATTTACCTAAGGTTTGGAAGGCAGAAGGGAGGAAAGGCCATTATTCTCAGAAGTTTGTGGTAGCCAGATATAAGGGTTATTCAGACTTCTCTCTCATTTCTTGCTTTACTGTCAAGCATTTTTACTGTTCATGAAATATTATCATAGGGCCTCAGTTTATTACCTGGGGCTCTAGGAGTTGTGGGGGCTTTTCATTATATTTTACTGTCTTTTCCTCTAGACTCATTAACTTGGCCAATATTTAGCTGGCTTCAGGTAGATGAGCATTGCAATGTGTAATGATTAGCCCTTAGAATTTTTCAATAAGTTGTCCTTAATGTTTGTTAATGAATTTGCACTGACCTTTATTATTTATTCTTTAGATCCCTATGAGGGGAAACTGATGGTTCACTTGAAATATATACAAATATGACTAGAAACAGAACATATGCGTTCATTCATCAAATGCTGACTGAACGCCAGAAGTGTTTTGGGTACTGTGCTGACGAAATACAAAGATGCATAAAGCATAGCAAGGTGTCTGCCCTTAAGCGAATGAC
Organism: Monodon monoceros; assembly: GCF_005190385.1. Lineage (NCBI taxonomy): Eukaryota > Metazoa > Chordata > Mammalia > Artiodactyla > Monodontidae > Monodon > Monodon monoceros. Next base: position 61,778,472 of record NW_021703780.1, on the reverse strand, counting down.
AATGTGGCAAGATGGAGAAATTTTAATACAAGGCAACATAAGATAATGGCCACCAATGTAGATCTCTGTGTTTTGGAGATCTCAGAGGAGGAAGAACCTCCCGCTGGGGGTTTCCATGAAAGACTTCATAAAAGGGAGGTCATTTGAGATGAGCTCTGAAGAATTTAAATCTGGGGAGATGGTGAGGGAGAACATTTCAAGTAGAGGAGATGGCATAAACAAAGTTACAGAGAGAGAAAGAGTGACAAAGTATGTGGTGAAGACATGTCACTGGAGATAAAGCTAAAATGTTAGGTTGACTCATGGAAGTCATGGAAAACCTTAAATTATAAGTTCAGGAGTTTTAGGCCTTACATGAATTGATTGGTGCTCTGACAAGGTAAATCTGATGGAGGTGGGCAGTATGGATTGAGGCCAAAGAAACCTACTGGTTGGTGAGCTAGGAGGCCATTATAAGAGTTACCTGGTGTGAGGTAACTGGACAGAAGGCAATGGAAGGGAAAGGAGGGATGGATGTAGATGAGAAGCTAAAGGGAAAATGCATGGGATTGTGTGTACGTTACTGATTCGCAGTGGCAGTGAAGATATTAGACTCAGAACTTTGGTTCTTATTCATTTGCTGCATCAGCCTGATCACCCTTCAAGTTAACGTGTCTAGGGCCTCTCTACTCAAAGTGTGGTCCACAGACTGGCAGCATCAGCATTACCTGGGAGCTTGTTAGAAGTGCAGATCCATTGGCCCCACTCCAGCCTATGCAATCAGAAGCTCTTGAGGTGGAGTAATCTGTGTCTAAAGCAGCCTCACAGGTGATTCTTCTGATGGATGTTACGTTTGAAAGCCATTGGTCTAGGGAGAAGAGGTTTTCTGTAGGTAGACAGGGCACTGTATATGCAGTTGGGAGCATTGAGTGTGGGGCCAGTGCTGCCCCCTAATTCTCTGGATGACCAAGTACAATCCATGTGGCCTATGTGGGCAGGCAGGCTCTAGAGACAAACACCTACATTCTGATGCCAGCTCTTCCAGGCCCACCTGGTGATCCGAGTGGACAATGTTGTCTCTCTGAGACTCTACTTCCTACCTGACAGGATCCTATATAAGGCCTCAGAAAATGGGAGCGCTTAGTATTATCATTTCCTCATCTGTACCATGACACAATTGACCTAGCATTCTATGCTTCTGAGAATGTACTGAAACGTGGCCATAGTTGACACCATTTTATCTAGAAGTGATAAGTAGTAAGTTTTATCTAGGAGTGCCTTGGGGCAACTATGCTGATTTTTCAAGGCAGAAGACTCCCTTGCAGTTTTGGCCCTATCCTCTCTAGACCAGCCATCTCAGCATCACTTACCCTCCTTTAACTTCACCTTTGAGATCATAAAATAGGTGTGTCAGTACCTAACTTTCTATTGTCACATAGATTTTTAAGAGGCCGATCTCTCCCGAAAACCAAAATAGGAAAGAATGCATGTTAAAAGCTCTTCTGTCAGTTGTGAAGTACATGTTCATTATTATGCATGTTATTATAATGAATAAAAGTGATTTATTTCTTGGACCAGCGGTTCTCAAACTTTAATGCATCAGAAATTCGCGTTGGGCTTGTTGAGACTGGTCCCCACGCCCAGAGTTTCTGATTCCATAGGTCTGGATTGGGGCTGAGAACGTTCATTTCTGACAAGTTCTCAGGTGATGCTAGTGCTGCTGACAGGGGACCCTACTCTGAGCACCACGGACTTAGATGTAAACCTGGTCCTGAGGAAAGGTCAAGGGAGAGATTCCAGTTCAATGAGTACATCAAATTGCTGTGGGTGTCCAGAGAAAAGAGCACAGGACAATGCCAGAAAATGACTTTCCAGCCTGTCTCTGACCCTAGTTAGTTAGCTCTGTGACCCTGGGAGAGATCAGAGGCTTCTCAGCCTCAGTTCCTTCTCTGAGGTCGGAGGGATGGATGTTTTTAAGAAAAGCTCTTTCAGTTCAGACACACCTTGAGTCAAGAAATTGCCTAACTCTTCAGTTCAGGTTGTTTGAATTCTCAGCTGTAATGGTGCAGAGGCTTATTTTTATCAGAGTTGTTTCCCATTGACTATTTTTTCCCCTTTTTTGATGGAGTAGTCAGGGAAGAGGGGGAAGCTTCTGGACTTTCTTTGTAAGAAAAATTCAATTTCCATTCCTCTTTTTTTGTAAGTAGAATTTTACCTTCCTCTTTTTGTTTCTTGCTCCTGAGCCCTGCCTTCTCTGAAATGTTTCAGTTCCCTCTCATATTTTTAGACAAACTTACCATCTGTCAGTAAATGTGGCCGGGGTTGTTTATGCATAGCTTGTTAGGGGCCAGGACCCCAGAGGGAGACCCCTTCTGGCCCTTCTGGAATAGACATGGAGTGGTCTCCCAATTCCTTCTTCATTCTTTCAAGGCTTCTGGTTTTAGGTGCTGGGTTTGTCGTTGTTGTCTGTTTGTTTGTTTAGCTTACAATCAAGGCTGGAGTCTTCTTGGGAAGTCATTCATGGAAATAAAGGCAAAGCCATTTCATTTAGTGATGCTTAGTCAATTTTAAGACTTTTGCCTCTCCTACTACGTTGCTTCATTTTTCATTGTTTCTTTTGCAATCTGTTTAATACCTATGGAAAATTAGAAGTATATGCAGCCCACTCAACCCTTTATACTCACCAGATACTTCTCACCCCTTCTCTTTATTTTCTGATCTCTCAGCATTGTTGCCCATTGGGTTAATAAAGTGGTCTCTTACTTAGCAAACTTTTGAAGTTCTTTAACCCCAAGAATAGATTAAGGGCAGTGGCGCAGTGGATAAGAATCTGCCTGCCAATGAAGGGGACACGGGTTTGAGCCCTGGTCTGGGAAGATCCCACATGCCGCGGAGCAACTAAGCCCCTGTGCCACAACTACTGAGCCTGCACTCTGCAGCCCGCGAGCCACCACTACTGAAGCCCGCATGCCTAGAGACGGTGCTCCGCAACAAGAGAAGCCACTGCAATGAGAAGCCCGCGCACCACAACGCAGAGTAGCCCGCACTCGCCGCAACTAGAAAAAGCCTGCGCGCAGCAACGAAGACCCAACGCAGCTAAAAAAAAACTCTTTCAGACCATGAAAGACCAAAATCTTTCCCTCCAGGATCAGGGATGAGACAAGGATGCCTGTTTTCACCACTTCTATTCAACATGTAGTGGAAGACCTAGCCAGGGAAATTAGACAAGGAAAAGAAATAAAAGCATCAAAACTGGAAAGAAAGAAGTAAAATTATCTCTGTTTGCAGATGACATGATCTTATATGTGGAAAATCCCAAAGATTCTACAAAAAATCTGTTGGAACTAATAAATGAATTCAGCAGAGTTGCAGGATACAAAATCAATACATGAAAATCGGTTGCATTTCTATACACTAACAATGAGGAAACCAGAAAGGAAATTAAGAAAATAATTCCATTTAAAATAGCATCAGAAAGAATAAAATACTTAGGAGTGAACTTAACCAAGGAGGTGAAAAACTTGTACACTGAAAGTACAAAACACTGCTGAAAGAAAATAAAGAAGACAAAAATAAATGAAAGATTCTGTCTTCATGGATTGGACGACTTAATTTTGTTAAGATGTCAGTATTTACTAAAGTGATCTGCAGATTCAATGCAATCCTCATAAAAATCCCAGCAACGTTTTTTTTTTTTTTTGCAGAAAAAGAAAAATCCATCCTAAAATTCATACGGACTTTCAGAGGATCCTAAATAGTCAATCTTAAAAGAGAACAAAATTAAAGGTCTCACATTTCCTGATTTCAAACTTATATAAAGCTACAGTAATCAAAACAGTGGTTCTGGCATAAAGACAAATAAATGGAATAAAATAGAGAGCTCAAAAATAAACCCTCACATATGTGGTCAAATGACTTTTGACAAGGGCTCCAAGATCATTCAATAGGGAAAGGACACTATTTTCAGCATGGTGTTGGGAAAACTGGATATCCAAATGCAAAAGAATTAAGTTGGACCCTATGGTACCCCATATACAAAGATTAACTCAAAATGGATTAAAGACCCAAATGTAAGAGCTAAAACTGTAAAAATCTTAGAGGAAAACATTAGGGGGAAAGCCTCATGACATTGGATTTGGCAGTGACTTCTTGGATCTGATACTAAAGAAACAGGCGACAGAAGTAAAAATAGACAGATTAGACTTCATCAAAATTGAAAACATCTGTTTATCAAAGGAAACTATCAACAGAATGAAAAAGCACCCCACTGAATGGAAAACAATTTGTAAATCATATATCTGATAAGGGATTAATATCTAAAATATATAAAGAACTCCTACAGCTGAACAATGAAAAAGCAAACAATCCAATTCAAAAATGGGCAAAGGGCTTGAATAGCTTAAAAGTCCAAAAAAGAAAATGGCCAATAAGCACATGAAAAGCTGTTCTACATTACTAATCATTAGGGAAATATAAATCGAAATCACAATGAGATACCACTCCACACCCATTAGGATGGTATTATCAACAAGTCAGAAAATAACAGGTGTTGATGAAGTTTGGGGAAATTGGAACCCTGTGCATTGCTTGTGGGAATGTAAAATGCTGTAGTAGCCACTGTGGAAAACAGTTTTGGCAGTGCCTCAAAAAATTAAATATAGAATTACCATATGATCCAGCGGTTCCACTTCTAGGTATATTCTCAAAAGAATTGAAAGCAGGACTTTCCCTAAACATATGTTTGTACACTCATCTTTATAGTAGCATTATTCTCAATAGCCAAAGGTAGAAGCAACCCAGGTGTTTGTCAGGAGATGAGTAGATGGACAAAATGTGGTATATACATTCAATAGAAGGAAATTCTGACACAAGCTTCAGTAAGGATGAACCTTGAAGGCATTATGTTAGGTGAAATAAGCCAGTCACAAACGAACAAATACTCTATGATTCCACTTGTATGAGGTACTAGAATAGTGAAATTCATAGAGCCAGAAAGCAGAATAGTGGTTGCCAGGGGCTCGGAGGAGGAGGAAATGGGGAGTTAGTGTTTAATGGGTGCAGAGTTTCAGCTGAGGAAGATAAAAATGTTCTGAAGATGGATCGTGGCGGTGATGGTTGCACAACAATGTGGATGTACTTCATAACACTGAACTGTATACTTAAAAATGGTTAAAATGGTAAATTTTACGTTATGTGTATTTTACCACAATTAAAAAAAAATAAGACTAAATTTCACCACATCATGAGCTTGTAGCGCTGAGAATGATCTTTCTGGTTATACAGTGCAACCCGCCCATGTTACAGATGAAGAGACTGAGGCCCTGGGAAATGGCATGACTCAATGGAGGCTGCATAGCAACGAGCAGCAGAACCAAGTCATGACAGTTGTCTTTCTGTCACTCTGCATAAGGCTTCTCTAACTAGCCTTCTTGCACTCGACTCTCATGCCCTCAGCCCCACCCTCATCTTACCACACATCCTCTGCAAAATGTCCAGACTCCTCATTTGAGACTCAAGTTCAGATCTGCATTCCCAATTAAAATCTCCATACCGCCCTCCTGCACCCCTTTATGTGATTAAGACCAACTTCTCTAGTGTGGCATAGCTGATTGCTGAAATCTGGCCCTCTGCCTCACCATCCTCTCCTCCTGATGCCACCCTGCACGAGCTCCAGCCACACTAAATTCACTCTCGTTCCCCGAAGGTGTTATGAAGCTTCACACCGTGTCTCCTGCCTGCGTATCTTTCTTCCTCTCATCTACCTACAAAACATTTCAGCCGTTTTCTCCTCCAGCCAGCCTCCTGGATGTCCTGTCCAGGGTCAGCCCACCCATGTTGATGTCAACACTCTACTGAGTACCGCAGCTCCCACCTCATGCTGTCATTGCCTTCACACCCTGCTTGGCTGGGCCATGAGTGTCCAGAAGACAGGGGTCACATCTCTGATCTTGTTAACAAGCGTTTCTCAGTCATGGCTGTGCATCAGCTTTACAAAACTACGTTGCTCAGGCCTCTTCCTAGACCTGCTGAAACAGATTCCAGCAGCAAAGTACTTGGCACATTTAAAGGACAGTCCAGCTTCAGGGATTGGTAGGTCTATATAGGAAAATTCTGGGAGATAGGCCAGCAAATAAAGAAGGTTGGCACCCTGAGAGCATCTGGTCCAAGGGAGTGACACTGAAATACATATTCTGAGGTTAGTCTGGTACAGTAGGCAGTGTGAACTGGGAGGACGAGAGGCTGTGGGCAGAGGCTTGAGCAACAATCTGAAGTGTTGTTTCACATTTGTATTTGTGGTGCCTGCTACAAAATCGTTGCTCAATGAATGAATGAGTGAATGAATGAGCTAGAGGCATGATAGCAGGAATGGAGCAGAAAACTGTCCTGGATGTATCTCAGCTGCGGAGAGTGAGCTCAAGGGTCAGTACAAAATTTCCTTCAGCATCTTTTAGAATTTTGACTATTTTTCTTAAACGTCTAAGATACCATCCATTACGCTCTGGCTCAGTGGTGCTCCGACAGGAATGGAACAACATGTGCACTACCCCCCACCCCCCGCCGCCCGCTGTCCTCAAGTGTAAATAGTGGTTGTAGCTGAGCTCAGCAGATTTCTGCCCCACTTCCCCTGCTTCTCTGAGTCAACCACAGGGAGGGAAGAGTCATGCCTTTTCCTGGACACACATAGGTTTTGTTTAGGTCAGAGAGGAGTTGGAGTTCAAGGTTAGGGTTGTTAAAACCAGTGTTTCTCAGTCTTTCATTGGCACACAAATCTTCTGGAGATCTTGTTAGAATGCTGCTTCAGGGGTCTGGGGAGGGCCTGAGATATGCATTTTTAACAAGCTCTTGGTTGATGCTGAAGCTGTTTGTCCCCAGACCGCTGTTTGAATATCAGGGTTCTGCAGAGTGTTACAACTGGTGTTTCCAGTGAATGAAAAGATCATCGGTGGGCCAAGAGTTTGAGTCCCCTGACTACAAGTAGCTTCATCTTGTTTACTCCAATATGCTCAATACGTATCATGCTCTATGATGGTTCAACATGAAAAAGGTTGATAAGCACTGCACAGAAGCGTTAGTTCTCCAGTTTCGGTTGGTATTAGAATCACCTGGGGAACTTAGTAAGACTACAAAGGCCTAACTTAGTAAAACTACAAAGGCCTAGGCCCTATGGTACATCAAAGAACCTGGGCCTCTAGGTGATTCTGATACACACCAACTTGAGAACCACCGCACTAATAGATAACTTTAGATGCCCCAGGCATTGAGCTCTAGGCTGCAGGAAAATAGCAAAGCAACTGATCCACTGTCAGAAACAGGGAGGCTCATTCCCCCCACTCCCCAGCTTTATTGAGGTATAATTGATAAATAAAATTTAGGGAGGCTCTTGTTGTTCATTCATGCACATGTGCATTCAAGTCATTCAGCAAACTCATACTGAGTGCTTACTCTGTTTTGAATACAGGGAGCAGGGGGGACCAAGATAAGTCAGACACGGATTTCACTCTCAGGAAGTTCACAGTTCAGTGAGGGAGACAGGTGCTCAACAGATCATAGGAATACTGTTATCTGTACCTGGAGCTTATACTCTGGAAGAAATAGGATGAGACATGCATGTTTATAATTCACCAAACCTTGAGGGAACAGCTCTTCCGGGTCAGTTGCTAAGGTTACAGGATGAATAGGACAGAGTCTTGCCACCCCCCCCACCCCCTTCCGGAAACTCCTAGGCTAGTGGCACAAAAAGGAATCCAGAAAGGTTAATGTGTTGGGGTTCCTTGGAGTCCTGGACAATAACTTGGAGAAGACAAGGACTCTTCTGACTCATGGATTTTTAGAATCAATACCCAGTGGGTCACCATGGAAATAGGATGGGTTCTCATTCAGAGAAGCTAGCTCTCACAAACTTTTTTTTTTTCTGTACGCGGGCCTCTCACTGTTGTGGCCTCTCCCATTGCGGAGCACGGGCTCCGGACGCACAGGCTCAGCGGCTATGGCTCACGGGCCCAGCCGCTCCGCGGTATGTGGGATCTTCCCAGACCGGGGCACGAACCCGTGTCCCCTGCATCGGCAGGCGGACTCTCAACCACTGTGCCACCAGGGAAGCCCCTCACAAACATTTTAAAATGCCTAGTTGATAATATTTTCTCCAGCTCCATCCCAGTTATGCTCCATCAATGATTGTAATCCACATCCCACAGGAAACTGGAAGAGGGGAGGGTTTTGATGTTTAATCTCACCCGGGTTTCACCTTTTGACATTCCATGGCCTACCACACCACCAGTGTTGTCCCCAACCACTCCAGCTCCAGTGCTTGATATTTCAAATCCATATAGGTCCTAAGTCCTAAATTACACAGACTTTACATACTAGGAAAGGGAGATGTGCATCTTGCTTTTCCTCATTAGAAGCCTGCAACTTGTGTCAAGCAGAAATGAGTCACTTCCTCTGGCCTCCCTCTGCTTTGATGTTAAGGTCCAGAACTACAAAGGCAAAGTCAAGACTGTGAGAAAAGTTCTGCTGGTAGGACCTGGTGTCTTCAGCTGTAATCACTCTTGTGTTGAGCCCAGGAGGAAGGTCATGCACCTGAAATAGAATGTGTTTGCATCTCAGCCTTTGAATTGTTTCACCAAATATAATCAAATGAAAAGAGGAAATTATCACCTCCAGCCTTAGGAATGCGGAACCAGTGTATAGTTTGCATTCAATAAAGCATTACCATTAAAAATTAGAATAGCTGTCATTTTCAAAAAAAGAATGAAATTATTGCATTTGTGTGTACCAACGACACTATTTCACATACTCCTTCTTTTCACGTGTAATTTTCCCTTGGCCCCATCTGTACAAAACCCACAAGAATTTCCTCTCTCTTCTCTGTACAAAAATCCCTTTCTCCTCTTGCTTTTTCTCTAAAATAATTTGTGGATGTACTCAATGTCTTATCTGTGTAGTGATGGGTCAGCAAGTGCTGAGGACCGTGAGAGGTGCTGTGAGGAGACAAATGTTGAGGCTTCTGTCCTCAAGAAGGATGCCTTCTGATGAAAAAGGCAGGACTTAACAGACCTGGAAGGGCAGCCAACAATGCTGAATTGTTTGTATTTGTAGGACAGTGTGAAGTCTTAATTTATGCATGGGGTAACTTGTATCTCATTTATGTTCATGGAGGATATGGACCTGTTGTTTCCTTACACTGTCTTTGTATGATTTTGGTGTCAGGGTAATGCTAGTCTCATAAAATGAGCTGGGAAGTATTTTTTCCTTTCAACTTTTTTTCCAATTTTATAAAAGAGTTTGTTAGAAATGGTATTGTTTCTTCTTTAAATGTCTAGTAGAATTGAAGCCATCTGGAGTTTTCTTTATGTTTTTTTTTTTTAACCTACAATTTCAATTTCTCTAATAGCTCTTGGGCTGTTCAGTTTATCTTTTTCTTTTGGGGGTGATCTTGGTTGTGTCTTTCAAGTAGTTTGTTTTATTTTAACTGCCTAATTTATTTGTATAAAATTGTTCATAATATTCGCTTAGTATCTTTAGGATCTGTGGTGATGTTATCTTCCTCACTTTTGGTAATTTGTGTCTTCTTCCTTTTTTTGACTTTTTGACAGTCTGGCTAGATTTTATGAATTTTATTGATCTCCAGGAACTAGCTTTTCATTGATTTTTCTCTATTTTTTTAGTTTGTTGTTTTCTGTTGTATTGATTTATGCTCTTATTTTTATTATTTTCTTATGTTTACTTTGGGTTTAGGTTGTCCTACTTTTTCTAGTTTTTTAAAGTGTAAGCTGAGGTCATTGATTTGTGACTTTTTTTCTTTTTTAATATAGGAGTTTAGGGCTGTCAACTTCCCTCTAAGCATTGTTAGCTGCATCCCACAAATAGATTGCAATGTAGAGCAAAGCAAAATCTAAATAAAAGCAAAAAAATATTATTGAAAATCCTTAGAAAGACTAAAAAGAAAAACTCCCGTTTTTCCTGTGCTCTGCTCATAACACTTCAAGTAAAGGAAAACCCTGTTTCCTCCCCCCACAGAATACTTCTGACACCAAATAATGTGGGAGTTTTCCCCACATCAACCAATCATCAATATATATATTCTCATCATGTCACAATATTGTGGAAGACAAATGTAGGAGACTGACGACTTGTTGGTAAGTACAGCACAGCCATTCAGGACCCGTGAGAATGGTGTGATTGGGGTGCTCTTGGGTGCTGAGATGCAGCCCAGCCTCTGCTGTAACTGAATATGCCGCATGTGGCTCCTTAGAAGGAGTACATTTTTCTAATTTTTCTGAAGGTGCCCTGTAGCTGCTCCGCCAGTGTTTCCCTTCACTGTTGGAACAGGTCAGCGGTTTGTTTGTTTGTCTTAGGTTGGCCTAAGATGGAGTATTTGTCTTGCTTTGAGGAGCCATGTGGTGTCAAAGAGATATCCTTATGTGGAGGTGCTCTTATCATATGAGGCTAAATGATAATCTTTGGCCTGTAAAATGTAGTAACTATTTACTTCTGCTTTGTTGCCTGTGTTTTTTAACTTGGTTTATTGTGTCCAGCTGTTTTCATTTATTCCTGTGATTTTGTGTTTTATTTAGTAAGGGCTTCCCTATCCCAAAGGAATAAAAATATTCTCCTGTATTTTCTTCTAGTCCGTATGGAGGTTTTTTGTTTTGTTTTTTGGGTTCTTTTTGCATTTATATATTTAATCCATCTGGAGTCTATTTTTTATATATAGTGTGAAGAGTTTATTTTTTTCCAATGTAGAACCAATTTTTCCAACAGCATTTATTGAATAACCCATCTTTTCTCACCTGATCTGCAATGCCACCTTTATTATATACTAAATCCCTATATACACATGAATTTGTTTTGACTATTTCATTTCATTCGTTTCCCTACCTCTGCACCGGTATCCCACATTTTAATTACAGTTGCTTCATAATATGTTTTGATCTCTGAATGGATGAGACTTTATTCTTCTGTTTCAGATATTGTTTGGGGTCTCACATTTTCTTTGTAAACTTGGAATCACTTCGTCCAGTTTAAAAAAAAACTATTAAATTGTACTGAATTTCCAGTTTAACTTGAGGAAAATGGGCATCTTTACAACAGTAGTCTCTCTATCCGGGAAGGTGTTAGGACTCTACACTTACTCAAGCCCTGTTTTGTGTCCTTCATGTAGGAAGCGTTTCAGATACACTGTGGCATTTTGAGTTTTTGCAACAACCCTGTGAGGTTAAGTGATGGTATTCCCATTTTAAAGATGAGGAACTCAAGGCTCAAATCGTTTATGTAATTGGTCTGAGGCCAAATACTATCAGAAGCAAGGTACCAATACACTTTCCATTATCAGTCATTTCTTCATACTAAAAATATTAATCAGGTACTTTCCTGAATGTAGGTTTTGATCTGGAGAGAAAGAAGAGAATGTGACCTTTGAGCCTTTAAGAGAAAGGAGAATGTGTAATTGGTGGGGTAAAATGAGCATGTATTATTTTGGCTGCCCGGTATGAAAACACTCTTCTAATTTTCAGAAATAACCCAGATAAGGAGGGGGCAGCTCTGCTTTCCACTTTGGAAGCCAAAGCAGGGGAGAAATTCCCCCGTCTCACTTTCTGACACCTTGTGGCTGAGCATGTGATCTAGGCCTGACCATTTGCTGCCCTCTGGAAATTTTCATCTGGAGGGAGTGGTGGTCAGGTTAGAGCTCATTCACAGTGGCTGTGGTGTCGTTGGTTGACCAGTGTTGGGTGATAGGGTCTTCAGCAATAGCAGAAGTAGAACATTTATGTCACCAGGATAATGGATGTGCCTTAGTTTATGCCCAAACCTAGATCCTTAGTCTCCTCATCATTTATGGCAGCTACTGATACCCTTCCAATAAAATTATTTGCTCCTATATCAATTAGAATTGTTTCTATTGCTCACACTAAGAACCTTGACCAAGTAGAAGTTGGTTTCTAGAGGGGCACAGACCACAGACCCTCAGGGAAATGAGGGGACTGGGATTGATTCCCTGGCCTGGTTGCGGCTAAAGCTGATGAAAATCCGGCTGGTATTAAGGTATGGGCTTTTGAAACAGCTAATGAAAGTACCACCTGTGGTCACCTGTAATAAAATGCTGTTGTGTTGTCTGGAATTTAATTTAAAACACTTCAGTTTTAAACATGTAATATAGAGGTGTTATTTAGTTTTAATCCATATCCTGGGGGCACATTTGAAATACCTCAATTGAGAATATACCCTCCTGTATGACGAAGTGAGAGGGTGGCATGGACTTACATATACTACCAAATGTAAGATAGATAGCTAGTGGGAAGCAGCCACATAGCACAGGGAGATCAGCTCTGTGCTTTGTGACCACCTAGAGGGATGGGATAGGGAGGGTGAGAGGGAGGGAGACGCAAGAGGGAGGAGATACGGGGACATATGAATATGTATAGCTGATTAACTTTGTTATAAAGCAGAAACTAACACACCATTGTAAAGCAATTCTACTCCAATAAAGATGTTAAAAAAAAAAAAAGAATATACCCTCCTGGGGTTAGTTAGTTAACTTGAGAAGACTTAGTTAAGAGCCTCATTCCAAGAAAGTATCCGTCTTTCCCCCACTGCTTTGCAATGCCACGTTTATCATATATTAAATTTTCTTATATTTATGAATTTGTTACTATACTTTGTATTCTGTTCTATTGATATATTTGTCCACTTTTGTACCAGCACCACAGTTTAAAAAAAATAACCGTGGTGTTTCGATATAAAGTAGAAAAATACCCTTGTACTGTTTTAATTTGGGGTGGACTGAACTGGTCCTGGCAGTCAGATTCTGGTTCCAGAGTGGGCAGAAGAGAGAAGCCACACCTATTATGGAATGTCTTCAAGGATTAGTCCTGTAGAGATGTGCTCCATCTTATGATGACCCCTAGACTTCCATAAAATATTCCAGACATTCCAGTAGAAGGAGATTTTTTTTTACCTCATTTGCTCAGAGTTCTGATCTCTGTGTAGATTTCTGGTTAACTCTTTCTTTGGGGACATAACTCTTCTTCCACTTAACATGTGCTTTGGCGCTGAGAGGTGGGCGGAGCAGAGTTGATCAGACCCTGCCTGCCCTGCCTAGGGCTGAAGACAGGAGGTGGGGTGGGTACGCTGGGATCTGCCGGGGTGGACCGGGGTGGGTGAGGGTTGTTGAGGATCCAGGTGGGGAGGGGCCTCACTGGAGCACCCTGGCTGACCTGGGTGGCGGCGGCCTCGTGCCCTCCCTGCCCGGTGCAGCATTTATTGCTAAGTTATTGTCCACGAGGGGCAGCACTGGGCTGGGCCCTGGGTATTTATTGCTGTACGTAGTGTATGTTTGTGATATATAAGGTTTTCTTTATTTTGTATATGATCAATAAACACCTTTTAAAGAGAAAAGAACAAACCAACAAACATGTGCTTTGCCCCTAATAAAAACTATTAGGTATCTTATGAGCATAAACTGGTAACAGGTTAGATCTCTCATAGTGTCTTGTGCAGCTAAAAATTCATTAATTTATATGCTACTGAAATAATAGATATTAGAGGAGAAAAAAAATCACAGTATTCTAACAGATTGCTTTCATTTTCTGTTTTTATGCAGTTCTTGTTCATAATTCTTGTTGAAAATATACATAAGCACATATAATTTTGCAATTGTATTCATAGAATGGGAAATAATTTTGTTTTAATCACATACTGTAAGATTTATTTCTGGTGCTGTATTGTCTTTAGAATAACACCTCTTCCTTTAAAAATCTCCTCCCTTTTTTAAGGTACATAATGTGGTTGATATATATCAAATTACTAAGCATTATCACTATTATTGTACATTTGTCTCCAGGTTTTTGCTATTATAAGTAGTGCTGTAATGAGCTTCTTTTTGCGTTTGGCATTTTCTTCTTTTTAGATTACTTTTTTCAGTATAAATCCCGAGGAATGGAATTACTGTGTCAAAGAGAAAAAAATAGTTTATGACTATTGAAACATCTGCCCCATTACTTTCCAACAATATTATGACAACTTATAAAATATAAATGGATCATGTTCACTATAAACTTACATACTTTAGCTATTATCATTATTTGACATTTTCGAGAGGTTAGTTTTTAATGCATCTAAAAATGAGACTTTATACTTATTCCTATTAAATTTTATCCTCTTAGTTTTAACCAAGCACCAGCTGTCAAGATGTTTTTGAAATCTGGTTCTGTTATTTCATTAGCTGTCATTCCCAACTTTGTGCCAGTTGTCATTCCAGTAAGCCACAGCTTTAGTGCCCTCATTCAAGTAACTGCTAAATCATTGACTAGAAAATAGTTCACTGTGATAGATTTAGCTTACCCCTAAAGATCTTCTTTGAGGGTAATATTAATCCATTAATCAACTCTTGTTAGATACCATTATTGAACTGGTCTTCATTTCTCCTTTGACTGAGCTATGCCATAGGTCTCAATTCAATCCAGTCCAATCCAATTAAATCTGTTTCTCACTATTTGAACTCCAAATGCCAAGATATGTACTAGGCAGTAGAGAGCCTGCCAAATATCTTGTTGTCAGTGGGGTTCATTGGCACTCCTGGATTTACCAATTGAGTAACTTCATTGAAAAGGGAAATGTAGTTGGTATGGCATGAATTGTTATTAGTGGATGTATGTTGTCCTATAGTGGAAGAGTTGGTTGCTCTGCCAGGGGGGTTAGGGTGGCGCTAGGCCAAGGGATTAAGCAACAGAAAATGACAGGGTGGGCAAGTGGGGTGGAACTGAGAAGTGTTGCTTAAGCATGCACAAGAGGGGCTAAACCAGAAGTTCATAAGCATGGTGGACTAACTGCAGGGAAATTTAGGTCAGAAGTTGGTGGTGGAAATGAAAGAGTGATATTCAAGAAGTTCATGAACTTTGGACATTGAGTTTACCAGAGGGAATGAGTAAGTATTTGTTTTGTAAATTCCCCTCCATTTCTCCACCCCTGCCTCTCATTCCTATCATTTCTGGGGGCTTAACCTTACCACCTTCCCTTGGCAGGCTCCTCATATTTAGTGTCTTTTAATATCTATGAGCTAGCATCTAATTATTCTGCCCAGCATTTGTGAAGTTTCAGTACCATCTCACTTAAGTAAATACTCAACAATCTCTCCTTTTATATAAGTGAAGTAAGGATATCTTCCCAACTCCATCCAGTCTTTTGCCTCCTCTCTTACTCTCTGAGTATTATTGACAATAGTTTTCTAGTTATACCTGCAAATTCTTTCCATACCTCTAATGTGACTTATCTGAATCTGGAGAATAAATCTCTTTTGGAAAAAATGGATGCTCTCAATATATCTTCACCTATCTTGGGCTTCAATTTCTTCTGTTAAAAAGCTCATTTCTTGGGCTTCCCTGGTGGCACAGAGGTTGAGAGTCCGTCTGCTGATGCAGGGGACATGGGTTTGTGCCCCGGTCCGGGAAGATCCCACATGCTGCGGAGCGGCTGGGCCCGTGAGCCATGGCCGCTGAGCCTGCGCGTCCGGAGCCTGTGCTCCGCAACGGGAGAGGCCACAACAGTGAGAGGCCCGCATACCGCAAAAAAAAAAAAAAAAAAAAAAAACTCATTTCTTCCATTATAAAGGTGATACATGCTAATTTTAGAAAAATTGTTCGATGTATAGAGAGAGAGGGGGAAAATCACTATTGTTCTACCATCAAAAGTCTACACTGTAGGAGATCAGCTCGGTGGTTTGTGACCACCTAGAGGGGTGGGATAGGGAGGATGGGAGGGAGGGAGACGCAAGAGGGAAGAGATGTGGGAACATATGTATATGTATAACTGATTCACTTTGTTATAAAGGAGAAACTAACACACCATTGTAAAGCAATTATACTCCAATAAAGATGTTAAAAAAAAAGTCTACAGTGTAAAGATTTAATTCCATTTCCTTTTAGTACTTTTCATGCATTCATTATCAAACACCCACAATCACCTGGACATTGTACCGGTTCCTGGAATTGCTATGGTAGACAAAACAGACACGGCTCTTACAGTCTAGCTGTGGGACAAGGACATAAAATTAAACAAATAGGAATTTCCAGGAAGATGGAGTAAAAGTACTTTTCCCTATTCTTCCCACTGAATACAACTAAAACCCCTGATCATCGTATATAAAAGAAACATAAGAAAACTCTTGAGGGACTTCCCTGGTGGTGCAGTGGTTAAGAATCCGCCTGCCAACCAATGCAGGGGACACGGATTCAATCCCTGGTCCGGGAAGATACCACATGCCTCAGAGCAACTAAGCCTGTGCGCCACAACTACTGAGCCTGTGCTCTAGAGTCCGTGAGCCACAACTGCTGAGCCTGTGTGCCACAACTACTGAAGCCCATGTGCCTAGAGCCTGTGCTCTGCAGCAAGAGAAGCCACTGTAACGAGAAGCCCATGCACTGCACTGAAGAGTAGCCCCTGCTTGCCACAACTAGAGAAAGGCTGCACAGCAATGAAGACCCAATACAGCCAAAAATAATAAATAAATAAATAATCATAAGTTTAATAAAAAAAGAAAACTCTGAAAGGTGGAGAGAAGAAGGCAAACCAGCTAGAGACCTCAGTACCCAAGGTGCAACACGGTGATGAGTTCATTGGGTTTTCTTTGCATCTCATATATCCCAGGCTGGGTGCTGGAAAAGCTAGGAACCTAGAACTGACAACAGATACAGACAAAAAATAGCTCCAATGAATTTCTACTCTCTCTGGCCCAAGGACTAGAAAGACAGAAAACTTTCATACATTATACGATCTATTCCAGCCAAATGCCTCACAGAGAACTGTGACCCCCAGCTCACCCAGGCTGTCAAAGACCAGTGGTGAGCATAGGCTTTAATGAGACTGCCCAAACTTCTCCCCTCCTCTCATGGCAGAATGGTGTCAAGAAAGCCAGGTGGGGAGCAGGGACTTTCATCCCCACCAGGGAATGAGGCTCATCCCCACCACCCTTCAGTGTCAGTGGAGACTATGTGAGGAGCCTGGATTTCAGTTCCCACCCAGCAGTAAAAAAGGATTCCTCCCACTCCCCAGTGGGGTGGTGTCGGAGGAAAGCTAGTGGGAGGACAGGACTTTTACCACCACTCATTAACAAGGTCCAGTGGTAGTGTGGTGTCAGTGGAGGCCACATGGAGGAACAATAATGAGGCACTCTCACCCCTCCCATCCAGAATGGTATTAGTGGAAACCTAGTGGGTACTCTTACTTCCACCTAGCAGTAACAAGAGGCCCTCCTCCCCCTTGGGTGTCAATGAAGACCAAGTGGGAAAACCCAGACATTTACCCCTACATGGCACTAACAAGGCAGTACCACCCTTTCCCCTGCTATAGCAGTGTTAAAGGAAGCCAACGAAAACAGAGGGTTTAAATAAGATCCAGAGTCCTATATTACGCTACTCAAAATGTCCAGGTTTCAATAGAAAGTCACTTGTCATACCAAGAAGCAATAAAATCTCAACTTGAAAGAATAGAGACAATCAACAGCTTCCAACACCGAGATGATACAGATGTTAGAAATACAATTAAAAGCAGCCATCATATAAAAGGCTTCAATGAGCAATTATAAACACACTTGAAACATATGAATAAATTGAACATCTCAGCAAAGAAATAGAAAGTCTCAGGAAAGAAATAGAGGATATAAAGAAGAACCACATGGAGATTATAGAACTGAAAAATACAACAATAAAAACAAAAAATTGCTGGATGGGCTCAACAGCAGAAGTGGAAGTGACAGAGAAAAACAAAATCAGTGAAATAACAGAAAGAAAAAAGACTGAGGAAAAAGAAAAGAACAGAGCCTCAGGAATCTGAGGGACTATAACAAAAGAATCCAGCGTTCATTCGTCAGACTTCCAGAAGGGGAGGAGAAAGAGAATGAGTCTGAAAAAGTACTCAAACAAATAATGGATGAAACTTTATAAACTTAGCAAAAGATATAATCAAGACACATCATTGTCAAACTTTGGAAAACTGAAGACAAATTTAAAAATCTTGAAAGCAGTTTGAAACACATTACCTATAGAGGGCAAACAAAAATAGTATGACAGTGAATTTCTCATCAGAAATCATAAAGGCTCAAAGTTAGTGGCACAATATTTTAAGTGCTGAAAAAAAGAACTATTTGATCCAGAAACCTATATCCAGTGAAAATATCCAGCAGGGGTGAAGGGAAAATCAAGACATCAGATGAGAGAAAAGAAGAGAGCATTTGCTACCTCTCTTTTCTCATAAGGGGATGGCTAAAGGAAATTCCCTAAACAGAAAGGAAATAATAAGATTAAGAATTCTTAGAACATCAGGAAGAGGGCAAGAACAATGGAAAGAGTAAAAATATGGGTCAGAACAACACATCTTCCTGCTGATATCTAGTTTCATAAATGACTTTCGATGATTGAAGCAGAACTTGTAATGCTGTTTGATGTGGTTTGAGATATATGTAGAGGAAATATTTTAAGAGAAAGTATAAATGAGGAAGGATAAAGGGAAGTAGAAGGAGGTAGGGTTTCTGTACGTCATTTGAACTGGTGAAATGTCAATACCGGTAAACTGTGATGTTTATATATCATGTAAGATCTAGAATGACCACCACCAAAAAAACACAAAAACAAAAAAGTGTACAAAGAGATACACTCAAAAACACTCAAAAACACAATGGATAGATCAAAATGGAATTCTAAAAAAAAAAATGTTCAAATAACCCACAGAAGGGCAGGAAAAGAAGATTGAGAAATGAAAAACAGAACAAATAGAGATTAAAAAATAAATGGCAGGGCTTCCCTGGTGGCGCAGTGGTTGGGAGTCCGCCTGCCGATGCAGGGGACACGGGTTCGTGCCCCAGTCCAGGAAGATCCCACATGCCGTGGAGCGGCAAGGCCCGTGAGCCATGGCCACTGAGCCTGCGTGTCCGGAGCCTGTGCTCTGCGACGGGAGAGACCACAACAGTGAGAGGCCTGCGTACCGCAAAAAAAAAAAAAAAAAAAAAAAAAGTAAATGGCAGACATAAGCCCTGACATGGTCAATAATAACATTAAATATAAATGGTCTAAATATACCTTTTAAAACACAAATATAGGTGGGATGGATTTTTTTAAAATCACCCAACTGTATCCTGTCTACAAGAATCTCAATTCAAATATAATAACACATGTAGATTGAAAGTTAAAAAATGGAAATATGTATATCATGCCAACAGCAGTCAAAAGAAACAATAGTGGCTCTTAATATCAGAATTCAGAGCAAAGAAAATTAACAGGGACAGAGAGGGACATTAACCAGGATAGAAAGGGACAGAGAGGACATAATGATAAAAGGGACGCTCTACCAAGAAGACATAGAGATCCTAAATGTGTGTGCACCAAACATCAGAACTGCAAAGTGAGTGAAGCAAAGATTGAAAGAACTGAAAGGAGAAACAGATAGATTTACAATTATAGTAGGAGACCTCAGCATCCTACTGTCAACAACTGATAGAACAATCAGACAGAAAATCATCAAGGTTATAGAAGAGCTTAATAACTCCACCAATTAACAGGATCTGACATTTAAAGAACACTCCACTGTACAGAGGTAGAACACACATTCTTTTTAAGCACCACAGGGCACAGATGAAGGTAGACTATGTCCTAGGCCATAAAACAAACCTCAACAAATTTAAGAGTTGAAATAATACAGAGTGTGTTCTCAGACCACAGTGGAATCAAATAGAAATTAATAATAGATAACAGGAAAACTAAACATTTTGAAATTAAGCAACATACTTCTAAATAATCCATGCATCAAAAAGGAAGTCTTAAAGGAAATAAAAAATACATTCAGGGGCTTCCCTGGTGGCGCAGTGGTTAAGAATCTGCCTGCCAATTCAGGGGACACAGGTTCAAGCTCTGGTCCAGGAAGATCCCACATGCTGCGAAGCAACTAAGCTCCTGTGCTACAGCTACTGAGCTTGCGCTCTACAGCCCACAAGCTACAACTACTGAGCCCACAAGCCACAACTACCGAGCCCGTGTGCCACAACTGCTGAAGCTGCGTGCCTAGAGGCCGTGCTCCTCAACAAGAGAAGCCACCACAATGAGAAGCCTGTGCACTGTAGTGAAGAGTAGCCGAGTAGCCCCCGCTCACCACAACTAGAGAAAGCCCACATGCAGCAACAAAGACCCAATGCAGCCAAAACTAAAATAAATTAAAATAAATAAATAAAAAAAAATGCATTCAACTAAATTAAAAAGAGAATACGGTATCTGTGGGACACTGCTAACGCACTGCCAAGAGAGAGATTTATAGCACTAAATGCTTACATTAGAAAAGAATAGAAATTTCATATCAATTATTTAAGCTCCCACTGCCAAAAGCTAGAAAAAGAAGAGTTAAATAAACCCAAAGCAAGAAAAAGTAAGAAAACACTAAAAATAAGGGCGGAAATCAATGAAATTGAAAAGAGAAAAACAATAAAGGAAATCATTGAAACAAAAGATACTTCTAAAAGATCAATAACATTGACAACAAAGAGGAAAAATGATACAGACAGTTCTACAAACCGAAATTTCATAACTTAGATGAAATGCACCGATTTCTTCAAAAGCACATACTGTCAAAACTCACCCAGTACAAAATAGATAATTTGAACATTCTTATAACTATTAAGGAAATTAAATTAATAATTTAAAAGATTCCCAAAAAAGAAATTTCCAGGTCTGTATGGTTTCAGTGGAGAATTAAAACCAATTCTATGCAGTAGCTCCCAGAATGTAGAAGTGGAGGGAACACTTACAATTTAATATAGCTAGAACTACCTTTTTACCAAAATCAGGAAAAGTTAATACAGTAAAAGATAGGGGCTTCCCTGGTGGCGCAGTGGTTGAGAATCTGCCTGCTAATGCAGGGGACATGGGTTCGAATCCTGGTCTGGGAGGATCCCACATGCCACGGAGCAACTGGGCCCGTGAGCCACAGCTACTGAGCCCGCGCGTCTGGATCTCTGCTCCGCAACAAGAGAGGCCGCGATAGTGAGAGGCCCGCACACCGCGATGAAGAGTGGCCCCCGCTTGCCACAACTAGAGAAAGCCCTCGCATAGATACGAAGACCCAGCACAGCAAAAATAAATTAATTAATTAATAAACTCCTACCCCCAACATCTTCTAAAAAAAAAAAAGATAACTATAGACCAATATCCCGCATGATTACACACATAAAAATCCTTAAGAAAATATTAATGAATAGAATTCACCAATATTTAAAAACAATTATATAACATGACCCAGGGAGGTTTGTTCCAGGGATGCAAGGCTGGCTTAATATTTGAAAATCAGTTAATGTAATCCACTACATTAAAAGGCTAAAGAAGAAAATCACATGATTGTATCAATTGATGCAGAAAAGCGTTTGACAGAATTCAACATGCATCTATGAAAAAAATCTCAGAAAACCAGAAATAAAGCAAAACTTTCTGCTACAAAAAACCTACAGCTAGGGTTATGCTTAATGGTGAATGACTTAATTCTTTCTTCATAAAGTCAGGAACAAGGCAAGAATGTGCACTTTTACCACTCTTATTCACCATCATAATGAGTCTTTTGCCCAGTGCAATAGGGAAGAAAAGAAAACAAAAATATACAGATCCAAAAGTAAGAAATAAACTGTCCCTATTTGCAGATAATATAATTGTCTACATAGGAAATTTCAAAGAAAACTCCCAGAAATAATGAGTTCAATAAAGTTGGAGGATGCAAGATAAGCAAATAAAAAGCAATTGTGTTTCTATGTACTAGCAGTGAACATGGACACAGAAGTTAAAAATACAACACAATTTACAGTTGCTCAAAAAGTGAAATATTTTAGGTATAGCTCCAACAAAACATGTACTGGATGACTATGCTGAAAACTACAAAACACTGATTAAAGAAATCAAAGATCTTTCTAAATGCAGAGACTTACTATGTTCATGAATTAGAAGGCTCAACATAGTAATGTTGTCAGTTATCCCCAAACTAATATACAGGTTTAATGCAGTTCATTTCAAAATCTCAGCAAGATTATTTGTAGATATAAGCAAGATTATTCTGTAGTTTATATATGGAAAGGCAAAGGAACTAGAATAGCTATAACAACCTTGAAAATGAAGAACAAAGGGAGAGGAATTAGTATTCTAGATTTTAAGACATTATATAGCTACAGTAATCAATATGTGAAATTAGTGGAGATATATTCACATAGATAAATGGAACAGAATAGAGAATCCAGAAATAGACCCACGTAAATATGGCCAACTGTTGACAAAAGTAATTCATTGGAGGAAGAATAAACTTTTCAACAAATGGTGCTCAAGCAAATAGTCATCCTAGGAAAGAAAAAAAATACAAAAATCAACTCAAAGTTGATCATGGACTTAAATGTTTTTTACATCTTTTGTAAAAAAAACAACAACAAACTTAGGGATCTAGCATTAGGCAGAGATCTTAGACTTGACACAAAAAACATGATCCATAAAAGAAAAAAATTGATAAGTTGAACTTCAAGGTAAAAGCTTTTAGTTTGCAAAATATTCTCTTAAGAAGGTAAAAAGGCAAGCTACAGAGTGGGGAAAATATTTGCAACCCACATATCCAACAAAGGGAACGTATAAAGAACTCTCAACTCACCAGTTAAAAATCCAACAAACAAACCACCTAAAAAGGACAAAAAAACACGAACAGACATTTTACCAAAGTGGAAATGGCCAAAAAGCACATGAAAAAATGTTCAACATCGCTTTCCACTAGGGAAATGCAAATTAAGTCATGATGAGCTATCACTAAATATCTATCAGGTTGGCTAAAATCAAATGCTGGTGACAATGCAGAAGAGTGCTTACGTATTGCATTGCTGGTGAGAATGTAAAACTTGACAGCCGTCCCAGAAAATAAGTTGGCAGTCTCTTAAAATTAAACATGCAAATACCATATGACACAGCTACTGAATTTCTAAGCATTGATTTCCAGAGAAATGAAAACTTAGGTTCATAACAGAAACCTGTACATGAATGTTTATAGTGGCTTTATTCATAATAGTCAAAAACTGGAGACCACTGAGATGGCTGTCAGTGGCTGACTGGTTAAAACAAGTTGAGGCACATCCACACCACAGAATACTACTCAGTAATAAATAGGAACAAATTACTGATACCACAACATAGATGAATCTCAAGGAAATTATACTGAAAGAAGCCATTTCAAAATGTTACATACTGTATGATTCAATTTACATAACATTCTTGAAATTACAAAATTTTAGAAATGAATATTAGATTAGCAGTTGCCAGGGATAAGGACTGTGGATGAGGAGGGCTAGGGAGGGGAGTGGTATGGCTTTAAAAAAAGCAACCCAGGGTTCCTTCTGGAGATGGAATTGTTCTGTATCTCAACTGTATTGATGTCAATATCATGGTTGTGGTGTTGTATTATACCTTTCTAAGATGTTCCCATGAAGGAAACTGGTAAGGGGTACATACGATTTTTCTGTATTATTTCTTATAACTAAAAGTATGTGAATCTACAGTTAACTTTAATTAAAAGCACACACACAAATAAATGGGTAATTGCAGTATGTGATTGGGGATATGAAAGTAAAGAAGCATGCTTTATTAGAATAGCATTTGACACAAAGTTGGGAGTGACAGCAGATGATTTAAAAGACAGGTACAGAATTCAAAAATGTAACAGCTTGGAATAATGGACCAAAAATGTAATGGTTTTTAATGTAAAATGCTGTTTTATATACATAAAATTTTCCTGCTCAAAAATTTACGTAATGAAATTCCTGTCCTTAACCTTGAGATTTTCAGTCCTTTCAGTTCTCAGTGCTATTGAAAATTGTCCAAGGAAGATCAAAAGTAAGAGAGTCTTTCTCCCTTTCTCTTTTTCTATCAACAACCCTACCTCTCAGCAGCTGCAGAGGGTAGACGAAGTTCTGAACCATAAAGGCAATTCAAGAGTCAGTTCTAATAACATATTAAGCTGAAAACGTTCACTTAATATGTTAAGAATATTGGTCCTACTCCTTTGTCTGTTAAGGAACAGGGTGAGAAGATTTGTTAACTGTGAGCACCTTTTTCTTTTATCATGAAAAATAATCCTTGCAGTACGTTTGTAACAGATTTTCAAGACACTTGGACTTTTGATGTTACTATAACTGCTGTGAAATGCAACTTTAGGTATCAAAGTCTGGTTTGTGAAATTGGTTCTCTTGCTTGATAATTTGTTGCCCTTGGTAATAATAAGCCTTTTTTTTTTTTTTCTGATTTCTGCAAGTGTAAATACTTGTAATGAAAAGGGCATTTGTGATTTCTTAATTAGCTATAAGAATGAATAAGGTAAAATAAACTAATGATGCAGGTAGATTTTTTATCTTAAAACATTGTGTATGACTGATCATTGTCATGACATTATCTTACCTCTCGACCTCTTGTTATGTGAAATAATAACTCTCCTAATTGTTTAAGCCATTCTTTTGGTTGTCTTTTCTGTTAGTTGTTTCCTGAATCATACTGATTCAAATTTACTCCAGATGAAATTAATTATTAATTAATTGAAAAAGTACTTTAAAATAAATATATTAAGTGGTTCACAGTCATGTGGCTAGGCATATCTTGGATGGAGATGGAGCCAAGATATGCTTAAATATATTATTGTGAAACTGCAGCACATCAGTGATACAGAGAAACTTGAAAGATGTCAAAGAGAAAAGACTGTTTTTATGCCAGATGACAAAGTACTGTCATCAAAGTATTTAAGGAAAATGACTGTCAACCTAGAGATTTTATAGCCTGCTAATTTGTCATTCAAGAATGAAGACAAATGAAAAAGATCTTAAGACATACAAGGATTAGGGAATTCCATTGTCTATAGACACTCAATAAAAGAACTATCTCCCCAAAATATGCTCTAACAAGAAGAGGAGTGAACTTGGAAGGAAACCATGGGATATAAAAAAACTGCTGTAAGATAGAAACTGATAAAAATATATTGGTAAATTTAAAGACTGATGGAAGAAAAGTTTTTGTTTTTGTTGTTTAAAAATGTGGAAAAACCAAAAACAAGCCTCCAAGCAGTAATGACTAGATAGTAGGGAGGTGATGTTCAATGGGTAAAGTGAGCAAAACTCCATGTTGTATTTAGGAGGAAAATAGAAATATTAAATAACTTCAGAATCTGTTAGAAAAATCTATAATTAAATATGGATGCTTAAAAAAATAAAGAGTAACTGTGAAGAGAATTGACTATAATCTATAGGCTCCAAAGTAGCAGGGGACTAAAGACAGGGAAAGAGATTTAAGAAAGAAAGAAAGGAAAAAAGTTGGTAAAGAGAAAATAAAGCAAAATGGCTAAAGTAAGTCAGATTATATCAATAGCCGCAAAAGAAGTAAAAAGTAAATGGATTAAGATCATTTGTTGAAAGCAAATTATCACTCATTGCTTATACAAGAACTCCTATAAGAACACCATGTAGGCTGAAAATAAAGGGGTTGGAAAGAGTTATTCTGTAAAACAATTAGTCAAAAGAACACTGAGATATAATATCAAAATAGAATTTAAGGCAAAATCCTTAATTTGGGAAAGAAGAAGACTACATACTATTAAAGGAATGATCTATTAAGAAAGTAATTTTCATTTTATTAGTATTATAATTATAATCAGGTGTAAAATTCATAATAATAAAATATTAACATTGGTTTTTAAATAAATTTTACAAACAAAATATTTTCCCTTTTTTTTTTTTTCTTTTTGGTTTTTGCGGTACGCGGGCCTCTCACTGTTGTGGCCTCTCCCATTGCGGAGCACAGGCTTCGGACGCGCAGGCTCAGCGGCCATGGCTCACGGGCCCAGCCGCTCCGCGGCATGTGGGATCTTCCCGGACCGGGGCATGAACCCGTGTCCCCTGCATCAGCAGGTGGACTCTCAACCACTGTGCCACCAGGGAAGCCCTATTTTCCCATTTTTTAAATAAGAAATAAAGTTGCTCCCACAAACATAAGCCATTATCATATTTTATGTATGAAACTGCTGGACACATTCCAGATCAAGATTTCTGATGACAATAATTTCAAATTCTTGATAATAACAATAAATGAGAAACTTTATTCACACAAATAATAATTTTTTAATCAAAATTAAAACACAATATTTACAACCATACAAAATTTTGCAACAGTTGAAATTATATGTGAAGAATCTAATAGTTCTCTTTCATTAACAAATGTAATGTTGAAATTTCTTATAATGTTGAAATACAAATGAATATCAAAGGCAATCAAATGTGTTATGTAAAGAGTTTAAAAGATGATGTAGCTCTACTTTACAAAGCACACATAACGTTGTTAGAACAGTCACCCCTGCAGCTGGTTTGGATGCCACTAAAAGGGTACATCAGGCACAAATGGACAGAAGTGACTGAAATACGTAAAGCAGAGAGTTGACGCTGCTGCCTGCAGCTACGTCAGCTGGGAGCCCCACTGAGCCTCCCCGGGCCCCAGTCTCTACCAGAGGCCTTGGCTGTGCTCCATCTCCTGGGCACCTGGAATATGAACATCAGTTCCACAGACCCCTTGTCCTTGCTGGGCAGCCATGAGCTCTGCAGCTGGCTGGTGATGTGAATGTCACCTTGTCTGGGCTCTTAGCACATTACCATAGAGCACAAGGGCTGGAAGGAGGTCATGAGTTTACTGCCCATGGAGGCTACTGCGTGAGCTTCCTGGGCAAGCGGCTGCCCTCCAGGAAACCCAGATAAGGTTGCTTATGAGAAGGCCCTGCTCAACTGTCCTGAGGGCTGAAGAAATCAATATGTTACAACACCCACAGTCCATTCATGAGTCACCAGCAGAGAAGCTCTGGAACTGAGACTATATAGAGAACTTTGATAAACACTGACCAGATCCGAGTTCATAATAGAGTTATTAGCAAATAAGAATGAAATGGTATCACACAGACCACATTCTCTGACCACAATTTGTTAAATTAAAAACCATCTTTGCATAAATTATAAAAAACAAAAAAACATGCTTTTGAAAACTAAAAAATAATTTTCTAAATGCCTTATGAGTTAATTATGAAAGCAGAACAAAGATGACAAAGTAATTAGAGCTGAATGAAAATGAAAGCATCAATCCATAATCTGTAGTCCACAAGTCTGAAATCCAGAAGATTCTGAAAACTGAAAACTTTTGTTCATAACTCATTCGATGGCAAAACCTGACCTGAGACCGTTCACAGTCTCAGTGATCCCATCTCCAACAAAATGGATGAAGGAAAAAAAACGAGAAGAGGCACAAATAAGCAATATTAGCAACAACAGCAACAAAAGACTAAACTGAGTAGAGCAGAGAATAACCGTCATAAGAGAACTCCTGGAGCAACTTTATGCCAATACATTTGGAAATTTGGACAAAATGCATAATTTCCTCGAAATTATACATTGGTGAAATTGACTCATGAAAAATAGAAAAACCAAATAAACTTTTCTAAGAAATTGAGTTATTAAAATCTCCTCTCTCCCCCATCAGCTTTTCAGAATAAGAAATACAAATGGCCAGTAAACAGGAAAATATGCTAAATTTCCATCCTAATCAAGAAAATGCAAACTGAAACAGTATTGGGCTAACCGTTCCCACCTATCTGATTAGTAAGGATGAAAATGCCAGTGTTGCTGAGGATGTGGAGAAACTAGCCCTCTTCCATAATGTGGGTTGGAATGTAAATTGGCAAACCAATTTGTAGAGCAATTTGGCAATATCTAGAAAATGTAGAGATGCTCTGATTCAGCAGTTCCATTTTTAGATATATGTCCGACCTGAAGAAATTTCAGTACTTCTGCACAAAGGAACAGCAAGGGGCCCAGAGTAGCTGGAGCAGAGGGAGGGGGAGGGCAGTGTGTAGGGACCCATGGCAGAGAGATAGTTGGGAGCCATGTCGTGTAGGGCTGGCAGGCCTTGGGGGGTGGGGGGCTTTGCCCTCTAGCGGGCATCAGCTGGGGAGCTGTTGGAGGGCCCTGGGTAGCAGAGGGAACAGATGTTTCAACAGGATCGCATCACTCTGGCGCTGCATTGAGCACAGCTTGTTAAGGCAGACACAGGCAGGGAAACAAGTTAGGCGAAGTTCCCACCATGACGAGGCTTGTTAGGGATGGGAGCAGTGGAGGTGGAGATGAATGGTCAGATCCTGAATAGCCCAGGGCCATGTGACTGATGCTGAGCACACATGTAGCACCGGCCTCACCCCCACACACTGTCCAGCTGTGTGGGTTAGAAATCTTCCAGCAGCAAACAAGTCAACTCCCTTTCGTTAGTACTTCTTAGAATCCAGTTCCTCCCCCAGAGAGCAGCGCTTCTTTCCCATTCCTTGTGAAAGTGAGGAGGCCACTACTATTCCTGCTTGTTTAATTTTGACCCTTTAAAGAGCTCACCCTTTAAAGAGTGTTGGGGAAGGGTTTCTATAAGTGAATCGGTCTGACAGTTTCTAGTCACGTAGAGCATGGAGGTGTCATGGAATGAAGAGAAAGCAGATCCCCGAATATATCATCAAAATCACTAAGATCTTGAGAAGAGTCGCTGCAGAAACGAACAAGATAAAAATTTTAAAAATAATGAGGGGAGTTATGAAGGACTGCACTGTAGTTGGTGCCTCTTCCTGAAAGTAGATCTGCTCACGTTGTTCTCTGAGGGGAGATTCTCACTTTGCTCTGTCTCAACGCCAAGATAGGGACTCTGAATGGTTGGTTGGATCTCTGAGTTTGGGACTTTACAAAGAAAATAAGGAAATTATTTGAAAAGAACCCATCATTTGTTTAAAGGTATGGGTTGCCAAGCAGTTACTTTGAACAGACTTAATTACAAATAGTAAAAGGCAACCCAGCAGCATGATTCTGTCATTTGGTCTTATGAGCTTAAGAACATGTGCCACCCTGTGCTGGTCTGAGCATGGCTGGGTGAGCAGAGCGCCACGTGGATTTCAGTTGTCGCCTGCCCCGTGGGTAGGAGCAGCAGGCTTGTTTAGGGCACAACATACAAAACTGTCCTTGGTCACCCCTCCTCCAGTCACATCTTGGTAAAACCCAGAGCTAAGAGCAACCAAAGATCTCTTTGATTCAGTCTGGCTCCTCTTTTTAAATTCTTAATTTTTTGTTGTTGTCTGCTCACTTCTTTCTGCATCCCACACAGTGAGGGCACATTGACCCACCCTAACTCAGGCTGAACTCGCCACTTCCTTTCATTAAGGCTGACACATTAACTGCCAAGAATATCTTTCTTTTTTGTAGTTTCACAAAGTTCAAACTTATAGTAGATAGTTTTCATAACTCTACGCAATTTAGCTATTTCCCCCATCACAGATCCATTTAAATATAAGAACTTAGGAGCTGTAGTTTTCTTTCGAATGGCTCTGTAAAATGTCTCTTGCTTCTTTCTTCCCTCTCCTCCTCTTCCTTCCTTTTATAATTAAAGCCTTATGGATATATTCTTATTTTGAGGTAGCAGCGGGTTTAGGCTTGCCTGGTTTGTCGTGTATGAAAAGCTCTTAATTATAATGGTGGAATATGGAGCTTAACAGTGGATGTTGGGTTGATAATTTTGGTTGGGGATTCTGCAAAATGATACTGTAGATGCAACCCTTTTGCTTCCTAACTCCACTAGCTGGTTTTGAGTTGCTCTTGATTATTCACCCAGGTCTCCTATGGCGTCATTTTGATCCACTTTCTCATTTACTTTCCTCTTTGACCAGAACAGTTCCATTTTTTCACCATCATAGTTTGAAGCTGGGAAGACTGAGCTTCAGTGCTGACTCTGCCAACGAATCTGAGACACTGGCCATGGCTTGTGACCCCTCAGGACCTCAGTTTCTCCAAAAGTAAAGAAAAGAATGTCGGGCTCCATCCCAGATCTAACGGTCTGTGGGATTTGGGAAGTTGTCTCTTGCTCTGTACTGCACATTAAGGGAAGAAAAGTAAAGGGGGGCCACTGCCCTGGATGTTTCTTCTTCTGGTGTCTCTTTTGCATATGTCATTATGAATCTGAGGAAGTGGAGTGAAAGGCAAGGTTACGGAAATGATTCGTCTCTCTCACCAGATGGGCTTTTTGCATTGTTTCCAAGCCCTTCCTGACAGTGGTTCTCCGACTCGTCCTTGAGGAAGCACAGATTGACAGGCCCACCAAGAGAGTTTCTGGCTCAGTAGGCCTGGGGTGAGTGGGGCCCAAGACTGCTTTTCTAACAATACGTTACTGATGCTGCTGGTCTGGGGACCTAACTTTGAGCACCACTGGCTTAAACAACAGCCTCCTCAATATCTCTGGTTGTGTGATAACAACTAGAGTATCAGTTGAGCCTCCGGCTTCTCCAGGTGTCTGTGTAGTGGTCTACATGTCTTAGCTACTCAATCCCCATGACAGCCCTTTGGGGAAAGGGGATGTATAATTACTACTGTGCAGATGAGAAAGTCGTGGTTGTGAGAGGTTAAGCAATATGCCTGATCCCCCTCTTTCAGAGAAGGCAGACCTGGGAGTCAAGTCCCGGCTGTCTGACTTGGAACTAGTGCTCAATTTCACTTCTCATTCTGGCCAAACTGGATGTGTTACTACCCTCTGGACATTTGCTTATGCTGGCCCTGCCTGGAGTGCTTCTCTACCATGGGCTCTGCCCTGTCATCCTCAGAGGTCATTTCAAAGGCTCCCTCTCCTGTGAAGCTCCTACAGATTTCCTAGTCTCTTACTACTCCGGTCCAGACCGTTGATAACATCTTCCTCCTCTGAACATCCATTGTACTTTATATTTGCCTTACTCTGTTTTGTCCTGTGTCTTAGCTGCTTGTTTTCCCAGCTCCATTGCACAAGCCTGTGAGCTCCTTAAAGGCGGGGACTGATGCTTGTTCCTGTTTGGATTCACTGCCCCCCTCTATTCCCAGCACCTGGCTCAGGGCTTCAGACATACTCGCATTCACCAGACACACCTGTTAGACACATCTGTTAGGTTGAACTTGAAAAAGAAAAGTGGCTTATTCCCTGGTGCAGGCTGTGCCCCTGGGAAATTAGCCTGCCACATGTTTATTAGGAGTGCCTAGGAATAACTGAGGTGGGAGGGAAAGGCAGGAAGTAGGATGAGAAGAGGGCAATCTCAACAAAGGCCTCAGCTGACTCCCTGGGGGGCTCTGGAGCTGGGACGACCCTTCATAGATATGAAGAGATGAGGCAATGGGTGAAGGCTGTCCTGGAAAGGGAGTGTGACTCTTTTCAGCGGAGGTGATGCCCAGAGGAGGCTGACAGCTGTGGCTGTGTTAGCAGCACTCCCAGCACCAGGGGGAATGAGCCCTTCAGATCTGAAGGGGAGCCTGGGGTGCAGCACAGTGACCCTGGATGCGCCCCCTGGATGACTCTGCCAACCCTCTCAGCCCTGGTGTTCCCCTTCTGGTCCCTGCTGCCTGCTTTCTGCATCTTGTACTCAGCTCAAGCATTTGGGGTGGCCTCTGGTGTGGAAGATCACACCAGCTGACTGCCCCAACCTCATGCTCTTCCTTCCTTTCTAACCGTGATTACATTCAGGTCAGCCTCCCTTCTAGCTAGAGGTGATCGTGTGGCACCATCCTGGCCAATGAAACTAAAGGGGAAATCTGCTAGGGATTCCTGGGAAATTGTTCTTCCTTCATATTCTTGCTGTCCCTTCCCCCTCCTCTTAATTTATTCTTCTTTTCTCTTCCTGTTTAGAATGCAAATATGAGGCTGGCAGCAGGCCAGCCGTCTGGAGCCCATGTGGCAACCAGGGGGATGTCACTCCAGGGATGCAGAGTAGAGAGCTGGATGAAGCAGCTGGGGTCTTTGTGTGAGTCAGACAAGGCCATAATTAGTCAAGCCACCCCTATGGCTGGGTTTCTGTTGTGTGCAAGGTGGGGCAGACTCAGCTGGAATGGCCACCCTGTTATTATGGCTGGTGTCTGTGCTGACCACTCAGTACGTTGTTCTCCTATATCTGGTTATCTAGAAGTACGTGGTCTGGAGCTGTGAGTCATAGATTAGGGGTCTTGGACTTGGGGAGCTGATGAAAAGTCTTGGAAAGTAGGGAAGGGGTCCTAAAGGGTGGGTGTGGAAGAGGCTAGGCAGTAAGAAACAAGCAAAGGCAGAAGGAAAGATTAAGCCAAATCATTGCTGTTCAATAACGGTCATTTCCTACCAGCCCCCACTGTCACCAACACACCCAGAACTTTAATGGGCCCACACAGGACTAGGAAGGTGGCCTAGGACAGCTTAGGCCTCAAAGATAGGCGGAACTGAGACTGAATCTTGGATTTCTCTCTGATAAGCTGTGTGACCTTGTGCAAGTCGCTTAGCCTCTCTGAATTTTTGTTTGGAAAAAGATTTAATGCAACTTACAAATGGAGCTAGGCCAAGAGAAACATTTCAGATAAATTGTTGAGGAAATGGAGGAAAACAAGTGGACACCAGTGAGTCAGGCCACAGAGGGTATGCTCCAAGTTTCGGTACACTTGCTGGAGGCCTTCCAACATCTTGCCCTCAGCGCCAGCAGCCAATGAAGAGTAAAACACATTTCGTTTCAAATTCTCAGGCAGGGTAGTTCCGCAGGAGACACATAGCCATTCTTGGTATTGGATTCAAGGAGAGAAGTATCTTCCACAGGTCTTCTTTGAGAAGACATGGACATGGTGAAGTCTGTACTAAAATGTTTTACACAAAACCATCTTGAAAAAGGTGGTTAAATAAGTTTGGAAAGCCCCATCTATCAGACCTCCTTCTTGGAGAGTCCCACATCAGTGAATTAAAGTCCCTGTAAATTTCACAGTGGACAGACTAGCTTCCAGAGCTTCTGGAGCACAGAAGAGTATCTTCAACTTCTTCTTCCTCTTGCTCCTAATTTTCTTTTGTAGCTGTTGACTCGTGTATCATGGAGCTCATGATGGCAGCTACTAGGGCAATGTAATCAATTTCTTTAATAAGATCCATGGAGTAGATACAGCAGAGCACTTCAAAGAGCCATTTTAAAGTGAAACACTCTTCAATGTAGGTCAGTTGCAGAAGCAAAGTTCAGGAAGAGGTGTTCTTGGGGGCGGGGGTGGTGGTGGGAGGAGTGGGGTGTGGAGGGCTGCATCTGCCTCATACAAAGCATCCAGTAAGTGTGCGTGGATTAATCTCCCCTTTCTGGACATAGAGAACAGCCCCTTGCTGATGGATTAGGGCCATTCTTAACATATGAACTATTCCTTTCTTTTGGATTGAGTTGAAGTTTCCCTTTTATGGGTTTCCTAAAAGCAAAAGTAACAGTCCCAGACACTTTAATGGGAAGTATGTTACTTGTACCTAAACACATACTTACCCCAACAGGAAGGTCACGTGAGTAAGGGAAAGAAAGGCCTGGTGTGGTGAGGTCATTCTGGGGCCCCTTGCAGAAACCCCAGGCCCACTTCTGGAGTGCAGCCAAAAAGCTGAATGGCAGAATGGCCTTGGTAGCCCAGGCCAGTTTCTTTGACTGGGTCAGTTCACACCTGATAACCAGGGCCATTTCCTGAGTTAAAACATCCCAGGGAAGTTTGCTGGGGAGAGGACAGGCAGGGTGGATGTATCCTCCTGAGTTCATATGTGTGAAGCCTTTGAAATGGGCCCTGAGGATACCTTCAGTTCTTCCACCCCAGCACTTCTCAGTCCACTCGGCATCCATACTCAAGGTTTGTCCAAGATCCAACTTGTCCCTGAAGCTTTGGATAGCAACCCCGTCTCCAGGCAGTCTCTCCATTCTGCCTCATTGCCTATATCAGTGTTTCTCAAACACGACCTCTGGGGAATCTTGCTAAAAATGCAAATTCTGAGTCAGTAAGGAATGGAGTGGGACTTGAGATTGGGCCTTTCTGATAAACTCCCAGGTGATGTGGATGTTGCTGGACCACCATGCTGAAGAGCAAAGGTCCTACATAAAACCGGTCAGCACTGCTGTTTAGTGCCTTCCAGTAGTTCATGCAGAGAGTAGGTCTTACATTTCCCCTGTACCTACCATGATGCTTAGCTCAGCACTCCATCCATGAGCACTGCTTCCTAAATGTTTGGTGTGGGCACCATGAGAGCTATGAGAAAATCGCAAAAACCCACCTGATTCTTCATGGATTGGAGCTAGGATCATGCACCATTAGCAGAAAACATCTTTGCCCTTCTCTCAGCCCCCGGCTGCCTCAGTTTTGATTCCTGTGTTGAAATCCCCTCTCCTTACCTGTTCCTTTTTTTTTTTTTTTTTTTTTTTTTTTGCCTTTTTGTCTTAACTTGTATAGAAGGATTGAAACTAACAACCTTTGATTTTAAGTGTTTAGTGTAGTTTCCTTCTTGCAGGTTTTGAATTATCTGCATGGCTCATCTCTCCCCATGCTTTTTGAAAGTCTGCATCTCCCTGTCCCCTGCTAACCTCCAAGCCCACTCACTCCTGGGATGTGTCACAGTTGCTTTGTCAGTTTCCCTGAGAGACTCCCCACCTTGCTTTTGTCACATCCACCTTCTCTCTGGGGCAGAGAGACTCTTGATGCCTCAGCCATCCACACCATATTAACCCCTTCTTGGTTGTTTCCACACATTCCCTCCACTGTCGCTCTTGGATTGCTGTGCTTTCTGTAGAAGACACACACAACCTCCGGGAGAAAGGGTATGAGTCACAGGTCATGGAGGCTGTATACATGGGCTGGGACCAAGAGGCAGCTCAGAAACTGGTGGGCTCTGAACATTTCACTCAGTGCTGTTCACCTCAGCCCAGGTCACTGGGCAATGTCCAAGTTGTCATAACACGTGTGGATCAACTCATAACAGGAGGGAGTGGCGAGTGGCCTGGACAGGGGAGTGGCTGGGCTGCTGTTTTGCACCTGAAGAAGTGTCCTGTGGTGCATTCTACACAGGGTATAATGGGGTGTCCTGACCCAGGGTCCTGATTCCATCCAAACAGCCCAGTCTAGTGGGTGGGGCCTGGTGGTAAAACTACAGACACCACCTAAATCTGCATCCAAAATGCAGGTGATCTGTCCTTCAGGGCTACACTACAGATCGGGAGTATAAAGAGTGCTGAGGACATCCAGGGCCAGGGGGAACCTCTTCTGCAGCTCAGCAGGATTTCAGGTCCCCACATATGTGAACTGGAATTCACAGGGGTACTATCAAGCCAGAGTCAGAAATCACCTCCAGAGACTTAAAGGGTGCCTGTGTTTCTATTTCCTCCACAACCAAGACAGCCTGGTAGGAAGTATAAGACTAGATTTTGAGGGCATACGATTTTAGGTGGTGGTGGTGCGAGGGGATTTGAAAGGTGGTACATATGCTTTCTCCTTTATATTATTATTTTTTAAAGTGTGCTGAAAGCAGAGTTGCAATCTGAGTGTTAACCTGGCACGCTTTGCTTTGCTAGAAGCAACAGTTTTGAGGGGAAACCTGCTCTCTGTGGTATAATGTCTAGTTCCTTATCTCATCAAGGTGTGACTTTCAACACTTGTTTCTAGTGGGTTGTTTGTCTTTTTCTTGCAAATGTGTAAGAACTCTATGTATAGATATCAATACTTTATTGATCATCTTTGTTGCAAACGTATTTTCTCCAAACAATTTTTTTTTTTTTGCGGTACGCGGGCCTCTCAGTGTTGTGGCCTCTCCCGCTGCGGAGCACAGGCTCCGGACGCGCAGGCTCAGCGGCCATGGCTTGCGGGCCCAGCCGCTCCGCGGCATGTGGGATCTTCCCGTACCGGGGCACGAACCCGTGTCCCCTGCATCGGCAGGTGGACTCTGAACCACTGTGCCACCAGGGAAGCCCTGTTTACCTGTTCTTTTATAGCTTCTGGATTCTTGTGCCATATCGCTAATATAAGGAAAAGCTATTGATTTTTGTGTGTTCCAGAAGTTTCTTTCTCTTTGATCTTCTAGGTATATGAACATGCAAAGTTTTATCAGCTTTTTTCTTCGTGTTTTTTTAGACCCTCTAAAAAATATTAAATTATAATGGTGGTGGCAGGCATTGATACATGATGCCTGACTTATTTGGCTTAGTTTTTTTTCTTTTTTTTTGCGGTATGCGGGCCTCTCACTGCTGTGGCCTCTCCTGTTGCAGAGCACAGGCTCCGGACGTGCAGGCTCAGCGACCATGGCTCACGGGCCCAGCCACTCCCCGGCATGTGGGATCCTCCCAGACCGGGGCACGAACCTATGTCCCCTGCATCAGCAGGTGGACTCTCAACCACTGCGCCACCAGGGAAGCCCTTGGCTTAGTTTTTTTTTTTTAATTTTTTTATTAATTAATTTATTTATGGCTGTGTTTGGTCTTCGTTTCTGTGCGAGGGCTTTCTCTAGTTGTGGCAAGCGGGGGCCACTCTTCATCGCGGTGCGCAGGCCTCTCACTATCGTGGCCTCTCTTGTTGTGGAGCACAGGCTCCAGATGCGCAGGCTCAGTAACTGTGGCTCACGGGCCCAGTTGCTCTGCGGCATGTGGGATCTTCCCAGACCAGGGCTCGAACCCGTGTCCCCTGCATTGGCAGGCAGATTCTCAACCACTGCACCACCAGGGAAGCCCCCTTGGCTTAGTTTTAATATTTCAATATTTGGGGTGATTTTTTTTTTTTTTTGAGGATTTCTGGTAACAGATTTCATCACAATTTCCCCCATTTTGGAGATAATTGCTGAGCTTTTTTCTTTTTTAAAAAATTTATTTATTTATTTATTTTTGGCTGTGTTGGGTCTTCACTGCTGCACGCGGGCTTTCTCTAGTTGCAGATAGCAGGGGCTACTCTTCGTTGCGGTGCACAGGCTTCTCATTGCGGTGGCTTCTCTTGTTGCAGAGCATGGGCCCTAGGCACGTGGGCTTTAGTAGTTGTGGCACATGGGCTCAGTAGTTGTGGCTTATGGGCTGTAGAGTGCAGGCTCAGTACTTGTGGCACATGGGCTTAGTTGCTCCGTGGCATGTGGGATCTTCCTGGACCAAGGATTGAACCCGTGTCCCTGGCATTGGCAGGCGGATTCTTAACCACTACACCACCAGGGAAGTCCAATTGCTGAGCTTTTATCAAATAATTTTTCAGTATCTATTAATGCAGTCATTTGGTTTTTGCCGTTTGTTAATCTAATGCATTAAGAGAATAGATTTCCTAATTCAGACCATCTTTTCATGTTTAGATACCATCACTTGACCACAGTTTATTATTCTTTTGATGTACTGTTAGATTTTATTCCCCAATATTTTGACTTTTACTTACAAATGTATAAGTGAGATTGATATATTTATAAGTGAGAATTGCACTCTAACTATCTTTAAAAATAGACTGACTTCACAAAATTAAATGGGAATTTTTCCATAGTTTTCTATGAGCTACAATAATTTAAATATCATAGAAATTATCTCTTCTTTAAAGTTTAGGTAGAACTTAGCTATGAAAATATCCGGTTCTGGTATCTTTTAAAAAGTAGATATTAATTTACCTTTCTAATTTTTCTGCGTTAATCAGCCCATTTGTATTTTCTACTGCTTTTTGGGTGAATTTTGATACATAAAAATTTTCTAGGCATCCTCCCATTTCTTCAAGGTTTTCCAGTGAGTTGCCATAGTGCTGTATGTAGAATTCATCTATAATTGCTCATCCCTCCCGTCTTTGTGAGTGTGTCTCCTTTCTTATCTAATGAATATGCAGCTCATAGAGCAAATCCAAGTGACTGAAAAATATACAAATATGCACAAACATAGAAATTACACTCAAAGTGAAAAATCACTTTATGTCCACCATACAGAACACATTAGGAAGAGTGGAAATGCCTGGTATAATGAGTTGGTGAAGAGTAAGGAGGAGTGAGAGGTTTCTTCATATGCTGTCTATGGAAAAGTAAATTACTGTTATTGTTTTATAAAATAATCTGCCAGGTTCTTTCAAATTTAAAACACATATCTTGTGCCCCACCAATCCCATGCCTGGGAACCAATGCCATAGAAATAAAAGTACCAGTGACTGGCATGTAAGGATATGTAAGTAAAAAAGAAAAATTTTGAAAAGCCATTAATTCTGAATACTAGAAAGGTTCAATAAATTATGGCCCATCCATGCCCTAGAATATTATTATGCAATTAAAAAGAAGGAATTAGAGCCAAACTGGCTGATTAGGAAGAATTTCTACAAAGTATTATGGGATTCAAAAGTAACATGCAAAGAACAGTGTACTGTGTATTGTAAACAATGGCAAAAAAAGAAAAAGCCAAACAACTGTGTATGGATATGGTACATTAGGACAGAAACTATGGGTCATTTGTGAGACTTGGGGGATATCAGAAGAGGAAAGAGTGGAGATGGAAAGACCATCTTAGGAAAAAAAGGAGAGAAACAAAAATCTGTACTACAAAGAAAAAGATACCCTCAGATGTGCATGTATAATATGATCCCACAAATGTAAAATTATGTATGTTAATGTGTGTTTTGGAGAAGAGCCCAAAGTGATCAACAACTGCTGCATCTAGAAATAGAGTACTTGAGTTCACTGTCATCCAAGCCTGTGCTCTCCCAGTGATGTGAGTTTCTATTGGGGTTTCGCTTAAGCCCAACTGATAATCTGTAACCTATGAACCAAATGTTAAACTTAACCATAACCAGTGTAACTCATACACAATACTGGGAGAAGTAAAGAGGGACGAGAACTACAGGCAGAGACAATACGTATTTTTGCAGCTGGTTTTTAAGACCCCCGTCCTCCACTACTATTTCAGGTTCCCTTTCCTGTGGCCACCACCTGCATGGATGCAGTCCTTTGAGGTGGCCCAATCTGTCATTCCTCAGTCCCTTGAGACATCCACAGATCTGTCTGTATAGGACTGGGGTAGTTTCTGTTAATTCCTACTTTTGGGTATAACAGTATAAGGTGATGCATAAAACATTCCCCTACGTTTCATATATGATATATACTCTTCCAGAATATATATATTTGTATGTATTTTTTAAAAAATTCTTTCTTTT
Source organism: Monodon monoceros (assembly GCF_005190385.1). Lineage (NCBI taxonomy): Eukaryota > Metazoa > Chordata > Mammalia > Artiodactyla > Monodontidae > Monodon > Monodon monoceros. Next base: position 61,739,513 of record NW_021703780.1, on the reverse strand, counting down.
GTTCACCATTTCTCTAATTGTGTAAGGAAATGACAGTGGGGTCAGGTGGCATTCTCAGTTTCCTTAAGAACTTTTTTGGGTCACTTGGACACTAAAACCTTGAGATCAGTGGAGCTTAACGGTATGAGGACAGGAAACATTTGTGAGTGGGTCATTAGGTAAAAACATGAGATGTGTCACAGCCTCTTGCGTCTCCCCACCCATCTTCACCTTGTGGTTCCTGCCTCTGGTTTAGAGGCTAGATCATCGCAATCTTCAAGATGCTGTCTCAGCTGGTAACTTAGTTAAAAGTTTATATAATTTAAAAAGCATTTATTGACTTTTCAGGCACAGTAAGAGAAAGAAAAGCATTACACCAGTGTATCTTTAGGCTTCTTATAAGACTTCCTGAAATATCTATAGTTCTGGAAATAACCACACAGATGTTGCTCTCTTTTTTTCTGTTTTAACTTCTTGTGAGTCACAAGAGACAAAAAACATAGATTTTGGACCAGTACCCGGTATGGATATAGTTGATGTAAGAATTCAATGCCATTCAAAAATGTGGTTGAGATAATATGAGGCAGGTAAAAAATATGGTTAAAAGAATCTAATTTTGGCTTCAGCTTTTTTTTTTATCCAATTTTTTTTTTTAATTTTATTTATTTATTTATTTTTGGCTGTGTTGGGTCTTCGTTTCTGTGCATGGGCTTTCTCTAGTTGCGGCGAGCGGGGACCACTCTTCATCGCGGTGCGCGGGCCTCTCACTGTCGTGGCCTCTCTTGTTGCGGAGCACAAGCTCCAGACGCGCAGGCTTAGTAGTTGTGGCTCACGGGCCTAGTTGCTCCGCGGCATGTGGGATCTTCCCAGACCAGGAAGATGTGGTCGAACCCGTGTCCCCTGCATTGGCAGGCAGATTCTCAACCACTGCGCCACCAGAGAAGCCCCTTGGCTTCAACTTTGACCTTAGTCATTGTAAGGGCAAAAAGCTATTTGCCTGCGTCAATGTTAGTTTTGGGATTTCTGAACTTTTGCATGATCAATGGTCATGTGATCGTGCAGATCCCCATCATATAAATGTATGAAACACAAAAACAAGTTTATTATAAATAATTGAATTCAGTTCCAAACATACATAAGCATTTGGAAGTAACTTAGAGTGAAAAATCTCTTTATGTGCTTTATATGTTGAAATTCTATCAACTGGTTGAAATATAAATGTACATTGAATATTGCAAGAGTAAGATGCTTCAAAAACTGATGGTAATAAGCTGTCAATTTTATGTACAAAAATTAAGATGTTTCAAATAGTTAAATAAATAGAAAAATTAGACTGGAGTTAAAACAAGAAATCAGGGAGAATTTGTTTTATTTGGATACTAGGAAGCACATTGTGTCAGTTTTAGGCTGAGAAATGTTTGTAAACATATAAATAACATTAAAAGGTAGAACAGAAAAAAAGAATAGAGATTATGGAGAGTCAGTTATATAATTTTGATATTTGTAGTTGTTGACTTCCTAGAATTATTCATAAAATTAAACAAAATAAGCTTTAAGAACTGTAATTGATTCTTAGTTTAGTTAATTCAGTTTTAGCCAAGAATCTTTCCATAAGGTTTTTGTGTGTTTGTTTTTAATTAATTCATTTATTTTGTTTATTTTATTTTTGGCTGCATTGGGTCTTCATTGCTGCACGCGGGCTTCTTCTATCTGCGGCGAGCGGGGGCTACTCTTCCTTGTGGTGCGCGGGCTTCTCATTGCGGTGGCTTCTCTTGTTGCGGAGCATGGGATCAAGGCGCGTGGGCTTCAGTAGTTGTGGCATGCGGGCTCGGTAGTTGTGGCTCATGGGCTCTAGAGCACAAGCTCAGTAGTTGTGGCGCACGGGCTTAGTTTCTCCGCGGCATGTGGGATCTTCCCGGACCAGGGGTCGAACCTGTGTCCCCTGCTTTGGCAGGCGGATTCTTAACCACTGTGCTACCAGGGAAGCCCCTCCATAAGGTTTTTTTTTTTTTCTTCTTTTTTTTTTTTGCAGTACGCGGGCCTCTCACTGCTGTTGCCTCTCCCATCGCGGAGCACAGGCTCCGGATGCGCAGGCTCAGTGGCCATGGCTCATGGGCCCAGCCTCCCCATGGCATGTGGGATCTTCCCGGACCAGGGCATGAACCCGTGTCCCCTGCATCGGCAGGCGGACTCCCAACCACTGCACCACCAGGGAAGCCCCTCCATAAGGTGTTCTATTTGAGAATTCTTCTCATCCTGTGAAGATGAATTAAAAGCAAAATGTGAAGATTTTCACCTTAAAAATTTCCTAAAAGAACTTCGGAAGAATGTATGAAAATATCCATGATAAATTTTCTTTGATCCAGACATAAAAAAGAATATGAGGTATTTTTAAAAAAGAAAATGTTGAGGGGAAAGGGAAACATTCTATTTTATTAATCAAACTTTGAAACAATCTACTTCACAAGATTGTTTTACAAAGGCACAATCTTTGTTTTCAAAAGACAATTGAAAGCAGAGGCTAAAATTTAAACAAAAACCTTGTCAAAAAGATTGCTAGAGGTTCCCAACCATTTTCAGAAGTTGAAGAATTTTGAGAAATGTCCAGGCTGTGAATTCTAGATGCAAATATCCTTCTAGAAAACATGGATTACTGACAATCCTAAATTTTGTGTACGATGCACCTGATATTTGGGCATGCAGAGACAACCAGATAGCTTTTTTTTTTAAGTTTGAGAGCACCATGAAATCAGACGGAATTCTATTATGTTCTACTTTATTTGCTTGTCAAGAGATTCTAAGTCTCATACGGATAACAACTTAGTGAATCTGAAGGAAAGAAAAAACACGTATTGAATGGAAAATCAACAATGCAAAATGTTCTGTAATTGTCATTGATAATGGAAAACACATGGTGAGACTATGAGTGATTTAGAGATCACAAGCATGTAGTGTTTTGTTCACACCTTTCAGTTGTGTTTTCAGAAAGTACCTATGACACTACATAATGTAGCACAATTGCTGGTCATAAGCAAAAAGGTAGACGGCCACTAGTATTATTCAGTGTTTAGCCAAAGGTAAACTATATGACATACACGAGATAGTAAAACTGCTTTGATACACATTTCTCCAAAATGCTCAAATGGCATAGCATCCTTGATGTGTTAGAAAGGCTGCTTGACCAAAAGAAAGTGGACTAATACACTTCACAAATAACAGTGCTGGCACAGTAAAACTTGGTAACAACCATTAGTTGCTTGTGGAAAAATAACTGATTTACTGGAACCCGCTGAAGAAGTCATCTTGAAAGCACAAGTATTTCTGGCCCAATACTGCTGTGAAGATCCTGCTATCCTTCCACTCCAGAGGTGTGCCTGTGATGAGAGCTGAGGTGCAGGTGGAATCTGAGACAGTTTTTTAAAATATTTAATGCCAATCGGATTGCTTATGGCACATTATTAGATTCAAGGCTTAAGAACAACCCTTTCTCGAGTGCTTATATGGAACAAGCATGGGAAAATATTGGAAATTTAAAATGAAAGTGAAGGCGATAATCGTAATCCCTTGTCTTCACTTGGGTTTCCCAGAAGGCAGAGCTCAAGATCAAGATCAAGGTTTATGTGCCACAGCTTCATCAGCGTATGTGATCTCAGGCAGCGGAGGTGAAGGATGGGGTAGTAAAGCAGGGAAAGAGTAAGGGCCAGTACAAGGATGCATTGTGACACCACTACCATGCGTGCTGGAAGCTTTGAGATGCTTCTCAGGATTGTCTGTCTGGGGGTGGAGGCAGACACATTTCCCCATCAGCTCCTATCTTCCATTGGTCAAGGCTCTGCCCCACTGGACATCAAGTCGCCTGCACTCCCAGCTTGCACATGCATGGTGCTGAGTGTCAGTGGAGGAGTCCTGGGGTAGGTGGTGAGAGGCATGGTCCGAGCCCAGGCCAGGTGCCATCAGGCTGCACCTGTGAGAGGCTTGACAGGCGCCCCAGCAGAAAAGGCTGAGAGGATTGGAAGTGGCTCCTAAGAGGTGTGCAAATAGTCAGCTTTTTTTTTTTTAACATCTTTATTAGGGTATAATTGCTTTACAATGGTGTGTTAGTTTCTGCTTTATAACAAAGTGAATCAGTTATACATATACATATGTTCCCATATCTCTTCCCTCTTGCGTCTCCCTCCCTCCCACCCTCCCTATCCCACCCCTCCAGGCGGTCACAAAGCACCGAGCCGATATCCCTGTGCCATGTGGCTGCTTCCCACTAGCTGTCTACCTTACGTTTGTTAGTGTGTTTATGTCCATGCAAATAGTCAGCTTTTAAGAACGCTCTTCAGAGGCATCCTCTTCAAGCAGTGCACTAATAGTGAAATTGCATTATCAATCAGTGATGGTATCTTTGATTCCAAGAGTTGAAGAGGAGACTGTCACCTTAGTCGATTACCACGAGAGCTAAGGAAAGGAAAGCTTAGTGAGTCTGTGACAACATCACCATGAGCACTTCCCCACACTGGTACAGTGAGCACAAGACCTTGCTCCTCCACCAGCCTCGGCTGGAAGCCATAACTATGTAGGATCTTACCTGTGCCGCGTGGTGACCACTGGAGCCGCTGAATGCTGACAGTGCAGAAAAGTGTCTGTCTCTGCACCATGATGTCAGTCTTTAAAAATGAGAGCACTCACCTTTACTAATACGACTGCAATTATAATTACATTTTAAAATAAGATATCAGATTTATGTAAATCCCAGCAATTTTTTTCTATGATAGTGACCATCAGTTTTGGACTTAGCTGTGGCCAGGTATTTTAGCCAATGTTATACCATTCAGCATTTACCAAAAATGTGTAGTTGATCAGCCTCTAATTTAATATTGTTCTGATAATCTAATTATGTTTTAGTTACCGTTCTGGACAGTGTTTTGTTCTTTGTTTGGGTTACTAAGAAGTGAGGGCATGGTCAGGTTTGAGCTCAACTCTTCCAGTTGTCAGAGCCTTACTTATATGCAGTAAGGGATTCTGTGTATGGCTTAATCTTACTCTCCTATTCTTATTTTCTATTTGCACTTACTTTCTCATATAATAACATCAAAAATTTTACATTTGTTTTTGTGAAGGTTGTAAGAGTGCATAGTTAAGAAAATCAGATCCTGGCCTACAGAGGACAGAAAAAGAAAGAAATTAGAAATAGCATCTCCTGCTCCACCCCTCCCCATCTCTGCCCACTCTTCCCAGGCAACCACTTTGATTTCTACTGGCCATTTCTCTTGCTGCTTACCTACATGTTGTTAAGTAATATGCTTATGTTGCTTCCTCACGGTGTACCAGTTTTAGGCATTATTATTGATTTCCTGTTCTTGTAGGTGAGGACTAACTCACTCACACTTCTTCCCCTCTCTACATCTCAGTCTGGTTATTTTCTGTTTTCTGGTTAAATCACTAATTAGTGTTCATGCCATGATAAATAGTATTCACTGAGAAGCCAGTGTGTTGTGTTCCTGCAGTTTATTGGCTCCCCACACCCTCCATCTACTTAGTTGTTTTTACACCTATCACCAATTTCCCAAAATGCTCCAGTTTGATCTGTCAGTTATTGCCCAACGATAATTTTTCAGAATGTTCAAAGCCCACACGTTCTATGTTTCGTCCTCGAGACTGGTAGGGTGGAGAAGGATGTGGGGCATCTAACTACTCCTTTTGCAGACTTTTAACTAACTGCCCTGTTTTCAGCCTTGAGATTCAATCCCAGCTTCCACAGTACTTGGTACCCCTGAGTCTCAAAAATGGCTAAAGTTCTGAAGGGCTCAACTGGCTTGCTTCTCATTGTTCTTAGCAAATTCTCCAGTAGGCCTTCCCACCATTCTACAGGTCCAATTGATTCTTCACTATTTTCTTGAATGACTGCACAGGGCTAGCTGCAGCTCTAGCATGCAAAGGCCCCCTTGTGTTCACATTTCCCACTACACCTGTAACTGAAGCAGGTGTTAGCAAGGGACAGTCTTAGGCTTGGGGTCAATTTCCCAGGACCCAAACTAAGCAAGGAAGAATCTTGTCCTATCTGAAAACTGAGAGGCTTTCCTCAGTTCAGAAAGTCTAGATTGCAAGAGGCAACCACTCTTCTTATGGCATTGGGAAGTGGCCAGTGGGCTAGCTCTTGCTTAGCCAGGGAAGGTTAACTTTGAAAATAGGCAAAATCTAGGTATGTAGAATTTTACAGGCATTAATAAGTATGTCTCTATTCAAGCCCATATTAATATCCATATGTATATTTATATCTCTCTCTATATTAAGTATCATTGCTTTTTTTCCCCTCTGCCTTATTTCTCAGACAGAATCCGGGGCTCTAACATCCATTTAAGTCCTGCAGGACAGTCCTGCAGATTCATGTAAGCCATCTGTGGACCTCAAGAGCTGAAATTTGGGGGCTTTGAACTTGCCACCAGTACGTTGAACCAACAGGGCTTATGAGGTATGAACAGAAAGAATCTACTTTTGTGTCTCACATCTCTTCAGAATGAATTAAAGGCTGAAGTTCTTCCAGCCACAGTGAAAAGTAGGGCAGTCCCATGACTTTCATCATCACGCTTAGGTACAAAAAGGTCCCATGATCATTTGAACTCACTAAAAGAAGAGAGTTTCAATTCAGAAATAGAAGGGTTGATCCCCATAAGAATATCAAAACTCAACTTGATTTGACATTTAAATCTTCCCGCCACCTCCCAGCTGGCTGAGGGATGAACCACGTTCAGGAGAGAGGAGTGAGGGGTGCTGTCCTACTTGTCTCTCGTCTTCCCTGGCATTTCTGCTCCTTCCCCTACTTGCTAAGCATGGTTTCTAGTCCCCTGACTGGTAGGCACTGGGAAAGGAAGGAAAGTTTTTGCTTGAGTGGCCCTGTCATAAAATGATGACTTCACCTCCAGCTCCACCTCTGGGACCAGCAGGTGTAAAAGTTGATTCTTTCTCTCAAGGACTGCTTTTGTAGAGTAATTGGAGACATCCCTGGGAATATTCATATTCAACATAACAGGGATACCCTGCTGTTTCGGCGGTCCACTGCACACATTTTTCTCATCCTACAGACAAGCTCCATCAAGGCAGTCTTCTTGGGCAAGGTTAGAAATCCCCCATTCAGCTCCTTCTCATCTGGTCCATGGAAAAGAATCCCACGTTCTTTGCCAAAATCAACTCTGAAAGCATAGATCCATCCCAGAGTAGTGGCAGTTTTTGTCTACTCCACCCGCAAAGCAGCTGGTTGGCCTGTCTCTGTTCTCCTGATTTCCTGGGTGAGAGTCAGGTCTTCTTTAACCTCAGTGAGTTGTATCAAGCTCTTGGGTGGTCCCATTGGCATCGCCCTTATCAGGCTTGAGGTGAGAGACCGCACCCACCGTGACTTCCTTCCTCCCATCCCCGGTGTAGAGGTGGCACCAGCAGCCCTCGACAAACAGCTCCTATTCAAGTATCTCCCTAATTTTCACAGTCCAATCTCTTTGTCCCCAGTATAGGTGAGGGGTCTCTAGAGTTGTGAAATGTGTTTTAACAATTCCTGTGTCAATTCTGTGTATAGCCCTAGTTTGGAATACAGCATCTGTCGGGTCCGGCTGCCCCAGTTGAAACTTCCAATGTGCTATGTTGGTACAGACTGATAGCATTTTGCATTAGTGAGCAGCATTTGACTACTACACAATCTAGCCCTATTTTGGTTGTTTAGAACTGCATCCAGGGTCAAGCTAGAACTAACCTGGGGATTTAAGCAGCTTGTCCACAGACCTCACATCTTTAGTTTCCCCCTGCCCCCGCCAAATCTGGTCTCCCTCATCATGGCTATGCATATCAGAGCCCCACATCCTGTAGGGCATTATTAGGATTAGTAGGGCATTAGTAGGGCATCCTGTAGGATTATTAGGGATCAGGAAACTTCTGTAAAGATAAGAAAGTAAATACTTGAGGATTTGTGGGCTGTACGGTCTCTGTCACAATTACTCAACTCTGTTGTAACACAAAAGCAGCCAGACAATTCATAAACAAGCAAGCATGGCTGTGCTCCAGTGAAACTCTATTTACAGGGCAGGCAGTGGGCTGCATTTGGTCCATGGGTCACAGTTCACTGACCCTTGGATTAGATCCGTGAATAGAGAAAGAGAAATGGTGACCTTAACTATACTGGGGATTTATCTGGTCAGAAAGGGAAGAAAATCTCAGTGATTGAAAGCCCATAGCCTGTGGAGGACATAAACCTGCTTTGTCCAGAAGATGTTAAGACTTTAGAATTTTACCCTTGGAATTCTGAAGACCTCAGAAACTCAAGCTGGAAAAGGATCATACTTTTTAAACCAGCAGAATGATGCTCAACAGAAAAGAGCAGCAGGGAAGTCAACACTGAGGTGTGTTCAAGGTCACCTGCCACTGTCAAGGTCACCCTAGTTTTCACCGCAGCAGGCTCTCTCTAGTGCAGACACTGCTCTCACTTCCACTCTTTGGTTCATGAAAAAGTTGTTCAAACATGTAGCAAATGCTTTATCCCTCAAGCCTTAACTGAATGTGCCTAGCTGGCGTCCAACGTCCAGTATCTGCATCTTGTTGCTGGGGAGCTTTCCTCAAAGCTGGAAGGCCTCTTGAGAACCAGGCAGGCTGGAAATCCTGAGGAATTAAGTGACCAACGGGAGTGGAGTGTTAATACCCCAGCTGTCTTCCCCCTCGAATGGGATAACTGAGGAGTGTGAGTTACACTGTTTCCCAGAGTTTTCTAGTGGTTTTGAGCTCCAGTCACCCCTCAGTGGAAGGTACTTCGTAATGTACCCTTTGTTGGCATCTTCCTCTTCTGTTGTACTTCCCCACTCCCTCCTGGAGTTTCCTTTCGAATAAACTCTTTGCTCTCCACTTATTGCTCAGGAACTGCTTTTGGGGGAACCCAACCTAAGCAGAGTATCACTTTCTCTGGGTAACTTTCTTCATTCAACTTTCTGCTGAGGGGCCTTTGGGCACCTGTCCCATTTCGTTATAGTCATTTGAGTCAGATGGATCTTTTCCACTGAACGGTGAGTTTTCTAGAAATGAATCTTATTCATCTTTACATCACTGGCATTTTCCTCAGCCTCTTGCACCGTGTTCAAGACATGATTGCTGACTACAGAAAGCTTGATGCATAGGCAGAGTTGATATGAAGAGGCAGGTTTGAAGGGGCTAGTGCTGTACCACTAACCACATGCAGTAGCCACTAGCCACATGTTAGCCATTTCAATTACAATTGAATCGGAGTGAAAAATTCAGTTCCTCAGTCTCGCTAGCCACATTTCAGGTGCTTAATAGCTGCATATGATCAGTGGTGATGATATTGGACAACACAGATGTAGAACTTTTCTGTCGTTGTAGATGGTTCCATCGGACAGCATGGGGCTGGGGAGCACGCTGAATCTGTGATTTGGTTATGTGCAGTTTTGTGTCGGTCACAGAGCTCCTAAAAGCTTTCAGGGATCAGGGGAGTATGAACTAACACCTATATCCTGCACTTGTGATTACCTAAGGGCAAACGGTACTTCTCAATGCAAGAGAGAACCAGTGATGTATAGTTTTTAAATGATTGCTTTATTTACATTTTGGTTGAACCACAAAAAAGAGAAAAAGTAACTTCAAAGTTTCCTAACCAGATTGAGATTCATGTTGCGTGGTTTAGTGTTCCAGAGTTCACATCCTGTTCTGCGCATGTAGGGTTGGATTGAGGTAAGACCTTTCAGGCAGGGGTGAAAGTAAGAAAAATTAAGGCCACTCACTAGCGGTCGAGGCTGGATGGCATGGAAGGCCAAGAACAGGTACATCCCTTCTCCAAGCATTTGATTCGGATGTGAAATGTTCTGGAAATGGAATGTTTTCTGGTCTTCACATTGGAAGTCTCTCTCATTTGGGTTGAATTTAGGTATTGGCAGTTTTCTTTTTAAGACATGATTTTGATCTTGGGCAGTGTAGGACAGAACAGTGTCCAATTCAGTCCTACAGTGAGCTTCCTGAGGGACTTAGCTGAGAACATGACAGGCGCTTAGCAAATGTTTACTGAATGAGTGAGTGATAAGTGACCAGATGGATGAATGAACACGTGAAACTTGAGTATACCTTAGTGAACGATGGAAAATGCACTTGGTCTCATGGCCAGTAAGAGGTGATGCTGTGGAATTGTCTATCAGGCCCCAACCTCCTTTTTTTTTTACAATATATTTTGTAGACTTTGAGCATCCAGCCCCTAAAACTTTAGCAAGATCAGAGTTTATGTGGACTGTAAGGGGGGTTAGAGATAATCTAACCAGGTCACAGAGTTAATTCATGGCAGAGGGCTTCTAATCTCTTTATGGCTAGAATGGATACCACATCTGAGTAGTAGTCTAGCCTTTTATTTTTTTATATAATCTAAAGTGCTGTTTATTTTTTGAAAAATGTGTTTCCATATTTCAAAATCTAAAAGACGCAGAAGGGTATTCAGAGAAAGATCCCTCCTTCTATTCTCTATGCACGCCCCTCCCTAAAGATGACCTCTGTTACTTCTTTCTTTTGTATCCTTAAAGAGGATGGTCAGTGCATCTAAGCACAATGAAAAAAGTGTCTCCTCTTTTTTTTTTTTAAAAAACATACATTCTGTTTTGCCCTTTGTTTTTTTCAATCAACCATATACTGCTCCTGGTGCTTTAACTCTTCCTTCATACTGTCTCTTGGCCAAATTCTTCTTGGCATGCTCTTGGCACCTCTCTTGACCGGCCATTAATCTTTCCTTGCCTCCACACTTGCATTTGTCTCCTAACTTACCTCCCTGCCTGGTTCTGGGGCCTCTGCTCCAGTGGTCCCCAACCTTGTTGGCACAAGGGACGGGTTTCGTGGAAGACAGTTTTCCTATGGACCAGTGGTGGGGGGAGGGGGAGGGGTGGTTCAGGCAGTAACGTGAGCGATGCGGAGCTGCTCACCTCCTGCTTGCAGCCTGGTTCCTAACAGGCCGTGGACTGGTATCGGTCCATGGCCCAGGGGTTGGGGACCCCTGCTCTACTCCTTCCTCTGTGTGATACCAGATTTATCTTCCTGACACACCATTTTGACTGCTTTGTTCCCTTTGCCTTCCCAATAAAGCCCAAGGTGCTCTGTCTGAAAATCACCCCCCATCCCAGCCTTCCCACCTCACCCTGCCATCCACACATGTTGGTGCCTTCCCCACTCACCTTTGTATTGGGCGTACATTGGCTTCGGGTGCCTTGCCCCCAACCCTCTCCCTTTCTAAATCCTGCCCCTCCTTCAGAGACCTACTCAAAAGCCACTTCCTCCCTCAGATTCCAGCTGGAAATGGTCTTTTTCTTCCTGGCCCAGGCATAGCATCGAGTGTGTCCCTCTTTGCGCTAAAGTTATTGTTTCTGTCTTAAACATCCTCTAATACAGGGAAAGTTTCACGGGGGCAAGGATTGTGTTTGTCTTACACAGTTTTGCATCCTTCACTTAACCTAAGGCAGTGTTTGTGCATCCTGTCTGTATCACCTAATGCACAGTTACTGGATGAACAGTGAGACTGGTGTAAAAGAGGACAGTGTCTGCACGTTTCAGGACTCTTGAGAAGTTTTTATGAGCAGGGCCTTTATTCTCTACACTGAAAATACCAAATTGCTCTTTTTCTATCGAGTAGCTCATGGGAACTGTGGTCATTCAGTGTGAATAGGAGATCTGTTCATTATTAAGAATATTCAAAACAGGTGTGACATGCCATTATGGTGCTTGAGAGTACATATGCATAAATCTTTTACAAGTCTTTTTATCAAGCAAGGAAGGAGCTAGGCACATTAAGAAATAATGTAATCGATTTATTGTATTTTGTGAAGTGTGTTTCATTTATATCAATAACTGGCTGAAGTTAAGGTTTAAGATATGAAAAGCTTTACCTGTGTGTAGCTGCACATAGTAACTGTGTAACATTCAGGTGCATTAAAATATATGTAACTCTTGAAAGAATCAAGCAAAGCTCTACTTCTCAGGTTTGACAATAAGTCACTGCCCAGCTGCTGACCTTTGGTAATGCCTTTGGGGTGCATAGATAGACTGCTACCATTGGGTATATATTTTAATGTCTTTAAGAACTTCAGTGCTGCACTGGAAGTTCAGAGGACTGGTGCAGAGGTTGATGTGTTTGCTTCATCTGCCCCATGCATCTTCTTTAGGCAATGTTCTGCATCTGACCTAAAATACAGCAGAGAGTTCCAGCTCCCCTGTTGACGGGGAGACAGAGCTGGCTCTTTCCAGTTTTTCCCTAGGAAGAAATGGGATGAATTTGCCCAGGTAGATGGCCACATGCCTGTGGAAAAAGTGGCGGAGGTGCTTCTGGAACCTCTCACCGACGAAGGCGTAGATCACGGGGTTGACACAGCAGTGGGTGTAGGCGATCACCTCCGTCACCAGCATGGCCAGGTCCAGCTGTCTGCTCTGCTCACACTCAGTCTCCAGGTGCACTTGAAAGGTTGAGAGGAGGACAACCAGATTGTAGGGTGTCCAGAAAATAAAGAAGACCACCATGATGACAAAAATGAGCCGGATGGCCTTGTATTTTTTTTTACTGGGGCATCTCAGCAGTGTTTTAATGATTCCTGAGTAGCAGATGGCCATAACGAGCAGAGGCAGAGCGAGACCCAAGATATTCAACCTCAGAGCATGGAAACACTTCCAGGCATTCTCTCCATTCTTTGGGTAAAGAGGACTGCAGAAAGTCTGTTCAAACTCCTCTTGGGACTCATGGAAGATAAATTCAGGGAGGGCTGCTAACCCTGCCAGGCCCCAGGTGAAGATGCTGGTGATGATACCAAAAGTGGTCGTCCGGGCTCGAAGGGCAAACACGGCGTGAACGATGGCCAGATACCGGTCTATGGTCAGGAGTATGATGAAGAAGATCTCACTATACAAGCCCATGTAATAGAGCCCGGAGAGCAACTTACACATATGGTGGCCAAAAACCCACTCATTCCACCCAACATAGTGAATCCAGAACGGCAGAGTGAATAAGAAGAGCAAGTCGGAAATGGCCAGATTGAGCAGGTAGATGTTGGTCATAATCCGGAGCCTGTTGTATTTTGTGAGGATCACCACCACCACTACATTGCCCAGCAGACCAACCGTGAACACCAGGGAATACAGTGGGGGCAGGAACTGAGCCCCCAGCTCCTTGATGTTGCTTTTTTCACATGGCAGTGCCCCCTCATAGTCATAGGGTGTGGTCCCAGAAGCTTCACCCACAGTCTCAGTCCCATCGACTGAGGTCGCCATTTCCCTTGTCCCTGTGATAGAAGAAGGAAAAAGCAACCCCACAATTAGCCATGATCACCCCTTGTGACCCACACCACTTGGTTTATACATTTACTCAATAAAACCACATGGGATAAACAGCCTATACATTCCTCAGCATGTATTTCCAAAGGTATATCAGAGATGCTGTGGGGGGAGATGTCTGGAGTGAAAGATCTACCGTTTTCAAAGTCAGCATGATCCGGGATGGATAAGGAAACAGAAGAGTTGTGAGTGGTGGTGAAGAGTGGGCGTGTTGCTCTCAGAAAGCATTTGAAGGAAGAAATACAAAACTCGAAGAGACAGGTTGGGTAATGATAATAATGTTATACTAATTTTATTATTACTGTATCTTTTAAGGTATTTTGCATTTTATGTGTTATATATGACTTTCAAAATCATCTTACCTATTTAAAAACCAAATGCTAATAATAATAATAGTGGTAATAATGATAATAGTGATTATTATCATTAGAAATAACTACCCCCCTCTCCATGGCCCCATAACAATGTGCTGTTCATCATAGCTAATGGGGAGATTGAACCTTAAAGAAATTTAATAATTAGCCTAAAATCCTCTAGTAAGTAATTGCAAAAGTTAAAGCTAGATCTTCAGTGTCTATGTCCGGTTCTCTCATCCCTGGATTCAAGTGCAGTGATTTTTAACTTTTTTTTTTCTTACATCTTTATTGGAGTATAATTGCTGTACATTGTTGTGTTAGTTTCTACTGTATAACAAAGTGAATCAGCTCTACGTATACATATATCCCCATATCCCCTCCCTCTTGTGTCTCCCTCCCACCCTCCTTATCCCACCCCTCTAGGTGGACACAAAGCACCGAGCTGATCTCCCTGTGCTATGCGGCTGCTTCGCACTAGCTATCTGTTTTACATTTGGTAGTGTATATATGTCATTGCCACTCCCTATGACCCAGCAATCCCACTATTGGGCATATACCCTGAGAAAACCATAATTCAAAAAGAGTCATGTACCACAGTGTTCATTGCAGCACTATTTACAATAGCCAGGACATGGAAGCAACCTAAGTGTCCGTTGACAGATGAGTGGATAAAGAAGATGGGGCACATATATACAATGGAATATTACTCAGCCATAAAAAGAAACGAAATTGAGTTATTTATAGTGAGGTGGATGGACCAAGAGTCTGTCATACAGAGTAAATTAAATCAGAAAGAGAAAAACAAAGCTAACACATATATATGGAATCTTAAAAAAAAAAAAGGTCTGAAGAACCTAGGGACAGGATAGGAATAAAGATGCAGACGTAGAGAGTGGACTTGAGGACATGGGGAGGGGGAAGGGTAAGCTGGGATGATCTTTAACTTTTGAAGACTTAGCTATTATAATAGTTACTAACTATTGTAATAATTATAAGCAGCATTCCCTTTTCCTGTTCGTGACAGTGCTGACTAAGCCAGTCATGTGCCAAGAGCAAACCCTTTAGAGCTTCTCCTTCATAAAGGAGCTGAGCATAGGCCAATGGAACTTCATATTAGATTGGATATTTTTTAGAGCAGGATCCCTAGGGCCAGTGCCTGCTTTTCTTAAGATTACAGACTTGGCTGGAGAAGAAGGAAAAACAGACAAGGGAGGAGTCCATGAAGGGCAGTTAATCCCTGCACTGCCTCCTCAGAAGGAGTCCTACTGACTTTCTCCTTTCTATGAAGGCACACATGTGAGGTCATGAATGTATGTCAGCAGGCATTTCTCAAGGCAAGTCTTTGAACTGCAATAATTGGAGCCAATGGCAAGGATTGCCTTTGCTTCTTAAGAGAATACTGGGACCCCAGAGGTCAGCACCTGTCGGGGTTCTGTGTAGTCCGTGTGAGAGTAGAGAGGGGAGACACAGGAGCTGTTCCTGGCTGTTCTGCTCGCCAGCGATAGGACTTGGACAGGCCTTTACCTCTGAGCCTCGTTTACTCATCTCTAAAATAAGGATCATGGTAGCACCCAAGGTTGTGGTGAGCATCAAATCAGACAGTCTACATGAGATCACCTTTTAAATTAGAAAAAACCTGTAAAATTGGTAGGAAGCAGAAGTGAAAGAAAGGCAATGAGAAGCCATTTCATATGAAATCAGGAAAAAGTAGGGGCTGTTGGATAGAACTTGATCTATTTTCATAGCTCTGTCCTGGTACATCATCTATGGATAAGTGACACCTTCAGGCTTTTGAGGTGAAAAGTGGAATTGAGGAATAACTGATTTGTATGATCTTATCAGCATTCTTATTCCTAATGGCAAAAACCACAGCAGCTGAGAAAAAATACCTGTCACTTTGTCTGTTATGCATTTTCAATCATGAGTGTCTCTCTAAATCTTAATGTCTAAAGCAAGAAAGGAACAGAGCCTCTACTCACCATTAATTATTTGTATATTCTTTCCTTTTCTCCCAGACTGATCTAAAAACACGTCAGACTTTTAAAAAAATTTCACTGAAGTTTTGTTCAACGTGAGGATCGTCTTTAATTCATGTGTCACTTCCATAAATCCAATATGATCAGTATAAGATTATAGAATCTTGGTGGGGGGTGGGTGCCTAGACTGCAAAGCACAGGGAAGCAAGCAGGTTCTGTAGAGTCAGAAGCCAAGTCGTTGATTACTAGTTACATGGGGTCAGAGACACAAAAACAGGGTTTTTACCTGTCTGCAGTCCTAATCACAGTCCTTGCAGTTTGGAAAAATGATACAGTAATAGTAAACAACATCAACAATAAAGAAAGGCGTACACGCGTGTGCGCGCGCGCACACACACACACGCACACACACACACACACACACACACACACAGTAAAAACCACCCCAAATCTCACCATGATGAGTTTACCACCAATAACATTTCTCTATGTAGATATGCATACGCGGATACGAAGTTTTACAAAAATTGACATCATACTCCTTTAGCTGGTTCACTAAAATTGCTCACAGTACAACTCAACCGTGCACTGTAAATGAAGTTTCTTTAGTCTCCAAAACTATTTGGATCTCTGTTACTAGCTTCCCACCTGCTGGGTAGCAGCAAAAAGTATTCACAAATTTTAGTCCTAAGTGGTTTAAATTTAGTCTGATCCATCCATTGATTTGAATGATGACAGGTTTTACTCATCCTCTGTTGCCAGCTTATAATTTCGGTCCCTTGTCTTCTCTCATTGGTTCTTTCTAAGATGGCAGTGGAGATATGGGGGAAGGGCCAGCATGACTCGATGCGTGGGTGGAGGGAGAAGGGGGTACCCTAGTCTCCTGTTGGTTCTTGATTTACGTGGCTTGTGTCTGCTGAGGCGGGTCAACCTAGTCCCAACCCTGAACCTTGTGCTGGCATCTGCTGCAATGGTTTGTAGCTAATGGCTTCAGGATTGATTCATTCTCAGTCCTCCCCAGGCACAGTGACCTCTCCCAGGTGATGGAGTGTTCCCTCGGCTCTGGCTGGAATGGAGAACCACATCTCCATCAGGTTTCTGGCCCAGGCTATGCTCTTTCTTCTGAACTGGCAGGTGCCCAGGCAGACATGCTCCTCCTTGACTCCATCTCCATGCCATGTACAAACCAAGGGACATGCAAGACTGCAAACCAGATCTTTTTTCTGCCTGACCACCAGCTTAACTGCGCTAACCACCCCATGTGGGTAAGGAGGTGCCTTGCAGAGAGGCATCCTTTGGGGTTACCTCCAATTTATCAAACCGCCCTCCACACCCCCCAACTCTGGTCAAGGCCTGGATGGGAGAGGTAGGGATACACAGATGTGACTGCTTCCTTCCATAGTCTCTTTTCTCACAATTCCTGGACTCAGAAGGAGAGGAGCCCTCTCCCTGCCATTCTTTTCTGGCCAGGTCCAACTAAATATATATGCAACCTTCGTTTATACTGTGGTAAATGGTATGAGGTAATGGATACCTCATAATTTCACATTCACCAGTGTAAAATTTTAATGAGTGTTGCAAAACTGAATTGAAAAGATATATTTAGAATTGGAGACCCTTCTTTAGAAAATATATTTGTTTGAAATGCCATTTTAATTATCAGAAAAAATGTAATGATGATACTCAATGCTAGTGAGTTTGCAGTGAACCATATTCATTGCTGGAGCGCTTATTCATTGATGATGCAATGTAACTTGTTTTAATAAATTTTATATATAACAGGAACCATCAAGATACACATGGCTTTGATCCAGTAGTTCTAATCCTGGGAATTTACCATAAGGGGAAAAGGTCCAATACATAATGTGCACAAAGGTGTTCTCTGTGGCATTGTTTTTGTAGTAGAAAAACAAGAAATGGGAACGATCTAAATGTTTGACACATGAAGGATATTTTGAATAAATTGTAGTCCATTTACACAATAGATTATTATGTAGTCATTAAAACTAGTTTTGGACACCAGATAGAATCACAGACAAATGTTTATAAAAATGAAGAGAATGTAAAGTGTGTAAACGAAGATTGCAACAGCATGAAATTATATGTACATGTAAAAGGCAACAGGCAAAGAATCAAAATGGCTGTGGGGGTAGGTGGATTATCATTTTCAAAGCTGTAAAATTTAAAATTTTTCTATGTTCCCTTATCAATTAAACTGTCGTTGAAAGCTAGTGTTTTTAGGCAGGGACTGCTGGAAGATTTGGCAGACACATTTTCTAAAGGTAATTGTGTTGAAAACCCAGGCAAATTAAAAGATGAAGGGTTTCCTCCTCAGAACTTGAAACCACAAACTGAGATCTAAGAAACTTGAAGAAGAGGTCACACTAGGTAAAGCATTTGAATTTTGTTTTGAAATTTGGAGATCTTAGTAGCCGGGTTCTCCCCTTTGATCTTGGGTGGAGCTGACATACAACCCCCAGACTGGGGTAGGGGAGGCGTCTTTTAGGGTCTTGAGACCTGCTTTGGCTGGGGCTCAGCGGGCCTCCACGGGAAGAGTGAGAAGGCCTTTCGGATGACCACAGCGGGCACCTTTGTGTGGACAGGTGGGCCGTGAGGACACCAGCTCCCGGGATGCCTCCAAATTATTCAGTGTGTGATACTCTCATGCTCACATTTTCTCTTCTTCCCACTCCATGATTCTTAGCGCTTTGGGCAAATTCTGAACTTGGAGGATATTCACAGGGCCCCTGCTCTTTTCTTGCTGGGCCAGCCTTTCAGCCTGTATAGCTTGACACTGTGCTTAAACATCCAGAGTGCACATCAGAAGGCCACCCCCCAGGGTTTACAGTAATTCAAACCTTCCTGTCTTTGAAGACGTGGAGACCATTTCTCTGGACCCTCCCCAAATGCAAGCCAGAGCCCCTCCTAATGAGAATCCACTCAAAGAATCTTATTAAACTCTAAAGACACCCCAAATCAAGCCAGTGCACTGGGCCTCCAGCTCCTTGGTCCTGAGCCCCAGCCAGCGCAGTGCCTCTGACTGAAAGAAATATGTATTTCTCAGCATGGATCAAATAATGCATGATATCGTCAGAAGCTTTCTTTGTATGATGTAGTTTTTTTCCCCTTATTGTCAGCAACCACCTGGGAAGGAAAAAATACTGAGAAGAAAATGGCCTCTGAGTTCAGGAAGTTTACGTTCTTTACACATAACCAATGTGAGACAATAGTGAGTAATAACTGTGCCTTCCTTAGGCCAGCACTTTATACAGGCTTGTTTGTCTTCACAGCTTTGCAAGGTAGGTTTTTATATACCCATTTTATAGATGAGCAAACAGAGGCTTGGCAAGGTTCAGTCACTATTCCGTTGATGCACGGCAGGGCTGGGACTCTGTGTCTCCAAAGACCACACTGCTATAGCCTTAGGGTTCCATTTAGTAAGGGCCTCCACACCGCAAGATTACATAGATGTTTATATATATTCTAGTATCTTTATGGTTCCATTTTTATACACGCAGATCACTGGTATGTTTTAGTTTGGTTTGATATATGGCGTGAAGTGCATTTCTATTTTATTTCTCTCTGAATGGTTGACCAATTTAAAGACACCATATGTTGAGTTAACTACCCTCTCTCTCCTCCTTGGGCTGGAAACATCACCTTTGCCATATGTTCCCTCAAGTTCCTGATTCTGCTTGTGTACTTTACATTCCATTGATTTCTGTGCCAGAAACACTCTTTTAATTACTGTAGATTTATTAGATCATTTATATAGATTATCCGATTATACAACTGCCTTTCATTATTCATTTTGCAGTATGTCTTATCTGTTAGAGCCATTTGTCCTATTAGATAAACTTTTGGATCACTTGGTCAGTTACTTACAAAAACATAATTTTGAGTGGAATTTTGTTACATTTGTAAATAAGTTTAGGAAGAATTGATAAGTTTACATATCAAACGTTTATACCTGGGAACATGCCATGTCTGCTTACCATAGGGCTTTAAGTTATTGGTCTTGCACATTTCTTTTTAAATTTTTATCTGCCTTTATATTTCTGAGGTTACTGTGAATGATATATTTTTCCCTAGCAAATTTTCTAACCAATCGTTAGTGGTATAAAAAAAATTATTTTACATGTTTTAAGCTGATTACCTTACTGATTTTTAAAAATAAATTCCTTTAGGACTCCTAGATAGATAATCATATTATCTGTGACACAGTGATAAGATTATATCCTCCTTTCTGGTATTTCTTATTTGTTTCTCTCACCTTATTGCTTTGGCTGGAACTTCCACAGTGATGTTAAGTAATAGTGGTGTTAGTACGTTTGTCTGGTTCCTGATTATAATTGGACATCCTACCCCCCAACCTTTCAAAGTCCCCAAAGTACAAGAAAGATACTATTAATTTGAAATCCGTTTTATTCTAAAACTTTGCTAAAGTGGAAAACTGTCATGCCTATGATGAAGAGTGCTGATCCTTGACAGTAGCGGGAGTTTGGTTAAAACCAGACATGTCTGATAGAAGGCCACATGCTGAATGATATCCCAGTTTAGTAACATCACTAATCAGGGGTGTGTGTGTGTGTGTGTGTGTGTGTGTGTGTGTGTGTGTGTGTGTG
>NW_021703780.1:61674477-61719241 GCF_005190385.1 Monodon monoceros | reverse complement strand
TGTGTGTGTGTGTGTGTGTGTGTGTGTGTGTGTGTGTGTGTGTGTGTAAGTGCTTAGTCTCTTTGAGGGGGATCCACCTCTCAGGTGAACTTGATAAATCATCTAAAGAATATAGAGAAGAGAGCAGGTGTGAAGTCAGTGCTTACCATCCTGAAACTGCCTGTCCATCTGGAAGAGCCCTGCCTACAGGTGACTCCCGGTGGGGATCACTCCTGCAGGACCACCTGCTGTTAAGATCAGGTTCCATGCCTAAGGCCCTAGATACTTTTGGTTTCATGGGTATTTGGTGCCAAGGAATCATAGTTGTAAGATTTTCTTGCTTAATATCCTTGGTCCTCCTCAGTCTAGGATAATTATTCAATTCCTGAGTCTGAAGAAATGACTGTGTGACCTAGAGCAAGTAGGTTAACTTCTCTGTGCTTCAGAATCTTTATGTGTAACCTGGTGATAAGAAGAGTTACTGCCTCATGGGGTTCTCCAGTCATTCGTTCAGCAAATACTTAGTAGCACCTATGGTATGCCAGGCACTATTCCAGGGACACAGGCATATCAGTGAACAGAATAGACAAAACTCTCTGACCTCATGAAGCTTATATTCTAGTTGGGGAATAATATATAACTAAAATCTACAGTGTCTCAGATGGTCATGAGTGCTACAGAGAAAGATAAAGTAGGAGATGAGGAAAGGCAGTAGGATGGGGTTGGAGAGGTGCAGTTTAAATTGGAGGGGGTCAACAAGGAGCTCGTGAGATGACATTTGAGAAAAGTCTTGAGGAAGGTGAGGGAGTGAGGTTATAGAAAATACAGTGATTGGTATCCAGTAATGTTTTAACAAGACATTTCAGCCTTCATTAAAATCTTTAGTTACAGTAAATGAGGATTTTGAATTTCCACAAATGGTTTTGGATCTCAAGCAAATTAAATAACCTAATGGGAACCCAAGATTATATTAATCCATTTACCGACTGACATTCCAATGAAGAATCATCGAGGTTAGATTATCTTTCACAAAGATGACAGGAATAGATAGGTAGGTAGATAGATGGATAAATGATACACTGCACCCTCCCAAATTTTTTGAATCTGTTTACTGTCTCTGAGTTACATCCCTCCAACCTCCTTAAGCTTAAGTGAGAAGAAAAGAGGAGATTTAGGGGTTGAACTAAGAGTATCCTCAGTTGCAGGCTCTTTAGAAGCCAACCCCAAGAGCTAATTCAGTCTTTGTCTATGTTAATAGATCATCCAGAACAAAGGAAATCTACCCATCTGATTCTCCATGTTCCTCTCTACCCAGCTAGCCCTTCATTTATTCATCCAATTACCTATCCATCTAGCTCCTCAAATTGCTTCCCACTTACACAGTTTTAAACCAGTCCCCCTCCCCTTGTACTTCTTTCCACAGCAAACTTGGGATAGTCAGAAAAAATAATGATCTGGTACAGCACTATCCAATAGAACTTTTCTGCAGTGATGGAATGTTCTGTATCTGTGCTGTTCAGTAAAGCACCTACAAGCCACATGGCTATTGAGCACTTGGAATGTGGCTACTGCTGCTGAAGAACTGAGCTTTTCATGTTATTTAATTAAGTTCAGTTGGAATAGCCACATGTGGCAAGTAGCCACCATATTGGAGAGTGCAGGACTAGTGCCCCGTATAATGCCTGACAAGTAATAGCTGCTTAATAAATGCTTCTTAAATGAATACAAGGACGGAGCAGAATAATTTTACCTTGCTTTTCACTTTTCAGACTGTACATTTGAAATATTAGGTTCTGTCCCAGGTACCACATTTTAAGAGGGAGCATAGGATCAACCTGGAGCATAGGACAGGCTAGGATGATAAAGGTCCAGAAACATCAGCTGTAGTTGGCAGAACTTGAATGTTCTGTATGAAAAAAGTCTTCAGATTTATTTTAGTTTCTTTTCCTTTTTATCCCAATATTTATACATCTTTGATCTGGACCAAAGTTTTCTAATCTTTTTTTAATTAAAAAATTGGATTAGGTGATGTTTTGGATTCCTTTGAGAAGGGAAAGCCTGTAATGGAATAGCTTTTCCTGTAGAGGAGGAAGTAGACTCTCCAGAGAACAGGAATTAGATGGTATTGGAAGAAACTACATTCAGTCACATATGGGGAAGAACTGGCTGAGAACCAAGTTGTGCAGGAACAGAATGGGCTGTCTTGTGAGCCAGTAAACTCCCTCCTTAGAAATACACAAGAACCCCTCAAGGTTGAAATCATGAATAAATGCAGTCTTCTTCCCAGCAGCAGACATCTCCCAGCCTTTATGTTTTAGAGCAGCACATGGACTTGCACGGCTGCCACTCATATTATTAGTTACTAGAGCAAAGTTTACACGCTATTCTTGGAGTGTAGTCAGTTAAGTAACTTGGTTTCATCCACCTGCCAAGTGACTTTGGATATTTTTACCAACTTCCTTGTTCAAAGATTAGATTTACACTTTATATTCCAGTAGCGGGTGTTTCCAATGTGGCTGATTTTTAGTGTTTGTATACAGGCTGATATGTTACTTAGTTGAAAGAGATGATCATGAAGAAGTGTTTTGTGGGGAAATTACGCCTATGCAGTCAAAATAACATGGTTGGGATGTTCAGCATACTGGAGGGTCAGCTTCCTGGCCCCTGGTATTTCCACCTCCACTGTGCCTTGGAGAGAGAACCACTGCCTCTTTTCTAGGCCCCATGTTTGTTACAGTTGATATCACACTTGTATGCCCTTTTGTATTCTGATACTTAAAATTTTATACCCTGCACCTAGTTCCATGTGGTTAAAAATTATTTGAAAATATAATTTGTAACAACTGCAACATATTGTATATTTATGGTTATTTAATCTTTGTCTTACTGTTGTGTGATTAAGTTGTTTCCAATTTGCACCTTTACAAATAATGCTGCAGTAAACATCTTTGTATTTTTATTATTTCCTTAAAGTAGATTTCCCAAAGCACAGTTTCTACCGCTAGTCATATTGCTAAGACTCTTGATGCATTTTGCCAAATTGCTTCCAGAAGGTGTGTAACAATATATATACTAGTAGGTGATGGTGCCAGTCTCAGCAAGCATCCATCAGTACGGAAATCTAAGAGAAAAAAATTCCTCAGCCAATTTTACAGGCAACAAGGATGTCATTAATTATGTAACTAACACTTAGTTAATTACTGAGGGTTGTTTTCTTTCTTTCTTTCTTTTTTTTTTTTTTTGTGGTAGGCAGACCTCTCATTGTTGTGGCCTCTCCCGCTGCGGAGCACAGGCTCCAGATGCACAGCCTCAGTGGCCATGGCTCACGGGCCCAGCCGCTCTGCAGCATGTGGGATCTTCCCGGACTGGGGCACGAACCCACGTCCCCTGCATCAGCAGGCGGACTCTCAACCACTGCACCACCAGGGAAGCCCCGAGGGTTTTTTTTTTTTTTAGCTGTAATTGTATTTCCTTTTCTGCGAATTATCTGTTTGTGCCCTTTACCCATTTTATTCTGCTGGGTATATCTGCTTTTTTCTTATGAAGTCATGCAGTTATTCCTCTAGGAGAAATAACTCCACCTGCATAGTTCATGGTAATCATCACCATTTTCTGAAAAGAACTTCAGATACACTCCAAGTCCTATCACTTCCATGTACCAGAGACCCCGTAATCCCACCGCCTCCCCTCGAAACACTTGTCACACAACAGTTAACTTTCATCCCCAACCAATTGAAGGTTTCCCAGAAGATTAGGAAGGCTTTCTCTTCCTACCCTCTAATATAGATCCAGGAAAAGCAAACAGTCAACTTTGTAGATCCAGATAAAAAGACACCAAGTCAGCCAAACAACTGATCCATCTAATAGCCAGACTTAGAGTGGATTTTCAATGAAAAATTGAAATATATATGTATATATATAGATGTAATATATAAAAGTATGTACACATATATGTCAATTATACTTTCAGTGAATGTTTCTTACAAATCAATATCAATAACACAAAGCTACTAAGTATAACCCTTTTGGAGTGGTCATCCTCTCAATAGTTGAGAATTTATGAAAGCCCAGGGAAGGCAGCATGGACACAGCCTTGGGCATGTTGACCGAAGAGGATAAAAGGCCAAGTTTGGATGAGTGGAAGAGGCAAACACATCATGATACGGGTGAGAGAAAAGCAGAATGGGAGAAAGCAAGATGAATATGGACATATTTCACAATCTGCTCTCCCACTTTGGTCCCAAACTACCTACTGCATTGCAGTAGGCCTCCCTCTCTACCTCCTCCATCCAAGAGTACTCCTGGGAGGAATTGCTTCCGCCTGGCTACACCCCTTGCTCCATCTCCTTTCTCCTAGGAACCTGATGATCTACCTGGAAACCTCTCCTGAATAAACAACTTCTGTTGCATATAATAAGTTCTCGCCCAGATGAGAACAAAAAGAAGACAGTGGTACCTGCCAATTTAGCAAAGTCCTTTATGCGTCCAGTGATAGCTTAGGTCTTGCTACTCATGAAACGGAGATACCATCTGATACCACCAGCGACATTAGTAAGGTAGGAAGGAACACAGCTTCCTGTTTCAAACGGGCTTAGCTTCTACGGTTTTGCAAATTTTTAAAAAGATAACCGAGCTTAAGAGCAGTTCTCCTTTTCTATGATTGAGATCACACACTAAGCACTCAGTTGAGTAATCCTTGAGATGAACGCCATTGATGTTTAGCAGCTATTTTAGGGGTTCTGCCTTCCCTTGGAATTGCTCATTGTTTTGGAAGGGGGGATAATTCTTGAATAAGCACGGCTTTGACCTTTGAGGAGACAGGATAAAAAATGAAATCGGGATTTCCTTGTAAAGAAAGACTGATGGCTAGGGGATAACCTAATTATTCTGCAGAGCTCAATGGGAGACTTTGATGAGGTGAGTTGTAGTATGGGTTTACATACCCAAGAAGACTTGAGCTTGAGTTTCAGTTGGGGCGCCCACAGCTGCATGACCTTGGGTTAATCATTTAATCCTGCTGGACCTCAGCTTTCTCATCTGTCAACTGGGAATAATAACAACCACATCATAGTGTTGCCATGGAACCAACTAAGATAAATATGTAAAAAGTCTTTGTGGACTATCCATGGCTAAGCAACCGTAATGGGTGGGTAGAACGCCACTGTTACAGAAGCCTCATAGGGCAGAGCCATGTGCCTGCTCTATGTGCTGATGTGTCCACAAGACCTAGGATGGTCCTGGGCACAGACCAGTGTTCACCCGATATTTGTGGGGAGAGGTCTGACCATGGATGGTGTGATCTGTGATACCCTGGCTAAGTGGACAAGACAATGAAATTCACCAGGTATTTATCAAGCATCTGCTGTGTGTGCAGGACTGTGCTATATGCTTCAAATGATAAAGAAAAGATAGGGAAAAAAAGACAAAGACTCTGCTGGGAGGGCTCACGGGCATACTGGGGGCCCCAGTTTGAAGGAGCTTGACAGCCAGCATTCAACCTCAGGTGGTCAGTAGAACCCCCGTCAGAGAAGAGTTAGGAGAACTGCAAGCTTCTGTTCTGAATAAGAGAAAGAAAACAAGAAGTCTTCCGTTGCTTTCTGTTATTATAGGGTTGGCCTTTCCCATGGGCCAATTCTCCAAGAATCACGATCACACAGGATTCTTGTTAGAAATGTGACTTAGGAGCCTGTGTGGACTCTGGAAGGGCCCTGGTGACCCTGGGAGATCTTGGTCAGATTCGTCACGCATGTCAGGGGTTTCTCCTGGGCTTTTTTTTGTATCAAGAGCGTTCAGTCTGCCAGGTCGTAGCCCCATATCAACTCGCCATTGGTTAAATGAACTCATCAGTCTTTCAAGTTTCTTATGATCCAAGCATCAGCATGGGGGCTGGCACCAAGTCTGACACCTGTGTCCTCCACTCAGGGACCATCATGTTATCTACTACGGCATTTCCAACAGAGGGTGTGGTGTGGGAGCCCACAGGTTTGCACAGAAAGCATATCCTCTGAGACACTGTGTGGAAACACTCATAGAGATTCATAGGATGCTAAAGTCTCTGAGAAATCCACAGTGAGGAACAGGTTTAAACATGGTTAACCTTGCATTCCTCAAACGTTTTTTAAGGTAGAAAAACATTTTCTTTTTCGAATAACACCTATTATCATCCCTCAAGACTAAGGTTGGGTAGGAGAACCCTGTGAGGTGATTGTCTGATGACTGCTCATCACAGTACAGTTGCCAACTGCCTTTCTGGCCTATCCTCTCATTTTGACAAGGGTCTCCATAGCAGCCCCACGAGGCTGATAGGGATGCTATTGCTACCCCATGTTGTAGATGAGGAAACTGAGATTCAACAAGGGACTTGGCAGACACCACAGAGAGGCTGAAAGGCAGAGCTGGGCTCCACCCCAGAGTTCAGACTGTTCACTGGTGGTCATTTTTCCTGCACCGTAGCACCGTCTGAAGGACTGGTGCCTTCAGCTGAAGATGAGGATGGCAAAATGTAAAGGCAGAACCCAAAGGGGTTTCCCCAAGGTCCAGAGTGGCTTGTTCTGTCTGAATAGGCAGGAGATATTTGATGCTTCTTTCAGGCTGCCCAAGGCATTCAACTCACAGGTTCCCAAGGTACACAGGAAAACCTGACACCAAACACTGATACCTCTGATCTTTCAGATTCTCAATGCACATAAGAAACATTTTTTCAGGAAAAACCACCAAATGACAACGACAACAAACCAGACAGAAGACAGCTTAGGAATATGGGAGCATCTGAGGGGAAAACAAACAGACAAGCAAAAGATGTTCAGAAGCTATGCAGGGGCCAGAAATTTCTTGCGGAAGGCTCAGGTCAACCATGGCCTTGAGCGTGTGAAAGGAAGTGATTGCCAGAGCAGCAGGGAGAAGTACGCGGCTTCCTTTAATTACCCCCATCTTCAACACCAGCTCTTGGGTGCAGGGTCCTGGGGCAGGAAGGTGGACTCTGGCCAATTACCTCCACTTACTAACATGTTCCCAGTGGAGTTAAGGGAAGGATTCATGCAGCCAGCGGCGCCTGCCTCTGGCACTTGGTGGCCCAGTGTATCTCTGAGTTCCCTCCATCGACAGCACCCTGCCCTTCTGTAAAGCCCCAAAATCAACAGAAGCAAGCCCGTACAAAAAGGACACTCCCCCGTCATAGACTCCTCTGCAAGACAAATTGGAGTGACCACGTGGAAACTGTGTTATTTGGGGAGGTAGTGGGCGTCTCAAGATCTGAACGGAAGAGCAGAGTCTAGACTCAGTATTGGCCTCCAACTGCCATCTAGAATTAAACCAACGATGCAACGAACCACCCACTGGGCGGCCATGAGCATGCACCTGGCACACCTCCAACTGCAGGGTGTGTGACTGACCAAGCCCCGCTGCTGGGCCCTGAAACCAATGCTCTGTTTGCCCCAAGGCCACGCATCCTGTGGCCTGCACCACTCCTGACCCAGCCCGCAAGGAACGGAGCGTGCCCACCCCTGGGAGACACGGCCTCCTCTGATGGCCGGCTTTAGCTCGAGGGCTCCCCAGTGGACATGCCAAACTCCCCTTAGTCTACACAACAGGCTGGGAGTCTTCTGCCATCCTTCCCTTGCTCCCTGCTTCACTTGGGGCCTGACAGCACCCACTCATTTTCCCTCACAGGTGCCTCCTCTAATAAAGGTATAAAACCTGCTGGGTGTCTGCTTTTCAGAGATCTGGACTAACGCAACCTGCATATTCAAACTGGCTTCAAAACAGAGCCCAGGTCCCTTTAGGCCATTCCTATGAGAAATTGGGTTGTTGCTGTTGTTGCTCTCACTATTCTGTATGTTTTATTTTGCTCTGTTTCATTCTGTTATGTCAATATTGAAGAAAAAACCTAGTATCAAAATTAGCAGATAAATATAATGATGAAGAGAAAAGTGAACAACGATTTAGAAGTGATGTAGAAAATACAGTTTTCTCCCCGAGGTATGGTAAGTACCTCTGCGTGAACAGGGAAAACCTGCATAATATCTGTCAAGTAGAATAAGTGATGTCCTTTCTTCCTTGGTTTCTCAAACTATGAGATGGGCCCTTGGAAATGTAAGAGAGGAGAGAGAGAAAAAGGATAGGTAAACAGACAAGAGGAACTGGGGATATGAGGGATGGGGAGATACTAGATCTTTAAGCTAATCTCTTCCCTTTTCCCAAATGTCAGCCAGAAATGTTTCCACCAAATGAGAAAATTTAATTTCTTCTTTGTTCACAACTAAGTAATATGGTGTTTTGGAGGTTTCTGTAAGCCCCAGTGGCTAGAAGGACACCTAGAAGTGTAACTTGGGGTGGAGAGGACTGGATGGTTAGTTTTCCTATGGGGTGTTGTTTTGCATCCCACCCCCAAGATTAATCTGGGTACTTTCTAAACGTGTCAAGCCTCTGTTTTGACCTGTACAAATTCTGAATGAATCCTAAAATGTGCCAGAGCCTCTGCTCTGGAAAAGCTAAAAGAGCTAGCGTGAGGGTTGGAGGGAAGGTGTGTCAGTCCTGAGCTCCAGACGGCATCAGCGGACGCAGACGGTGACCAGGAGTGGTGGGGTGGGGGCTGCCGTAGATGGCGGGGAAGTTGTGGGGGGGGGGGAGAAATGATTGTTCAGGGATACAAGCAGTTCTTCCTGAGCACTTGTGTCGCATGTCACACCAGGGATCTGCTAAGGGCTTTACCTGTTTTGTCTCTTTAAACCTCTCGGTGACCCTGTGAGGTAAATGAGTTTGTTTTTACCATTTCTCAGAGGAGGAAGTGAGGCGAGTGGGTTAAGCAACAGCTGCAGGGCCACACAACCAGAAAATGGTGGGGCTCGTCCTGGAACCCACATCTGTCTGCTTCCAGCCCCTCCCCCAGCCGCTGTGTCTGTTCTCCCCCCAGGGGTCTGTGGATGTGGCCCAAGCGGGTGGGCTGCTGCCGTGGGTCAGTTGATGCTGGCCCTTCATCCCATTCCAGTGGTCCGTGCCCAAGATTCTGCAGATGATATTCATGTCAGAACACCCTTGCTTTAGTAATTCAACATTTAGAAAACAGTCTGAAGAAAGCAGGCATATTATACTTCATCATAATAAGAAACGAGTTCTTCTAGGAGGGTGTAATGGATATTGGTGGTGCTCTGCTGGATCCCCTTGAATCCCTTTCCCATTTCTAGCTCTCATTCCCCAGCTTCTGTGCTCTTTTGTTTCCAGCCGCTGCACCTGTGACTCACTGTGGAGGATTGTCCTCAGGCCCTGGGAGGAATCTCTCCTACTGCCTTGTCTTGAAACAGGACACACTGTGAGGCTCATGCCCCAGAGCCCCCCTCAGGATCAGGTGGAGGCCACTGTGGGGAGCTCTGCCTAAGACCACAGTCCTGCTGCTTCCTCCCTCCTTGTCCTGCTCTCTCACCTTGCTGTTGTCTTCTGGGAGCATTCACTGAGTAAATCACTCACACATGAATCCTCACCTCAGGGTCTGGGAACCTGACGCTTGTAAGATAGGTCGTTTAACATAGATGGGAGTTGTTTTTTTTTCAACAACTTATTGAGATATAATTTTTGGACAATAAATTATATCCATTTAATGCCTACAATTTGATGAATTTTGACAGTCATATACATCTAGGATACAACTCCCATAGTCAAGATACGAATATTTCCATCCCCTCCAAGAGACTCCCTGTGCCCCTTTGAAATCCATCCCTTCCTCCACCCCCCAACTCCAGGCAACCACGTCTTTCCAGTTCTTAAGATCAGTTTCTTTGCAGCCCATTGAGTGAACATTAAGCCAGTGCTATATGTTTTAGAATTTTGTGTGGCACCACTTCAAGGTACCAATTTTTATGTTAGTTTAGAAAATGCTAGCTACTAACACACAAACTCTAAAATGTACAGTGAGGTTTAACACGTAGAAGTGTTTCTTGATCACCTATAGCTAATCAGGATTGTTAATTCGTGGCAGTCTGTCTCCAGTCATTCATTCAGGGACCTAGGCACCTACATACTGTGTCTGCTATCACTAAACTTGGCATTCAAGACCCAGACGTAGACAGCTGCATCACCTAAGAGGAAGGGGAAGAGTATGAAGGAATGCTCCTGGAAGGGTCTTATGAGCGAGCTGGTGGAGAAATCACTCACATCATTTCTGTCCACATTCCATCGGCTAGAACTCAGTCATATGACCACACCTAAGTGCAAGAGAGGCTAGAATATAGTCTGTCTGTGTGTCCAGAAATTACTAATGCTCACCGTATGCATGTAGTTACCTGACCAGAAAAGGAAAAGCTCAAAAGAGGAAGATAAAAGAGATACTGACGTATAATGCCATTATCATCAGTAACAGCAACGACATAGCAACGAAGTGACTAAGAATAACTATCATCTTTTGACGAGTTTCATACCAGGTGCTTTATCACATTTATCCTTACGACTCTATAGGTGTGCACTTTCCAGATGAGGATTAAAGTCATGGGAGATTATGTGACCCACCGTGGTTGCCAAATGGCTACCAACTGAATGGCAGAGGATAAATTTGTGCCCAGGTCTTTCTTGACTCCTAAGCTTCTGCGGTTAGCATGAGGCAGAACAAATCAATTACAGGATTTTCCCACTCTGATGAGAGCTGTGAATTATCCGGCAGATTTCAGCATAACCCGGGTCATCAAGAATATCAAGAACCGGGCTTCCCCGGTGGCGCAATGGTTGAGACTCCACCTGCCGATGCTGGGCACACGGGTTCGCGCCCCGGTCCGGGAAGGTCCCACATGCCGCGGAGCGGCAGGGCCCGTGAGCCATGGCCGCTGAGCCTGCGCGTCTGGAGCCTGTGCTCCGCAACGGGAGAGGCCACAACAGTGAGTGGCCCGCATACTGCACACACACAAAAAAAAGAATATCAAGAACCTATCATTATTCAGAGATTCTAGAAGGACCAGTGAATAAGCTTCCCACAACTTAGACCTCTGGGCCAATGGCCAACAAGACACCTGCACCACAGATACAAGGGTGGGGTCACACTTAGCCCTATGAGAGCAAGAAAGTTATTCGCTGTTTACCATCCCCCCCGCGTTCTAAGAAGGGTGAATCACAAAGAAAATTCTTAATGAGCTGATGGCAGGGGTGCAGAGAAGAGCCACATGTTTTAATTCGAGAGAGAAGAAAACAATTCTTTAGGTAAGAAAGGAGATAGAGAGAGTGGGATGGGAAGTGGGTGTGACGTGAGATCTGGAAAGAAAGATGAGTATTGCACCAGGGAGACTGGAATGGCCGCGTGGGGCCAGAAGGGAGAAAGGAAGACACCCAGCAAGGGGGCAGCAGATGAGAAAGGATTTAGGGAAAGAAGACAAAGTTCAGCAGGATTTCAGCATGGGTTGCTGTGTAATGTGGGGTGTAACCTTCTATCTCAGTTAGGGTTTGGTCGCGAAAAAGGCTTCTGTAGGTATTTTGGCCAGGAGGGGAATTTATATAGGATTCCAGTGCCTTGACAACTAGCAAATGTTTTCAAGTGTTCATGGAACATTCACCAAGATAAACTATATCCAGGACCTCAGAAAGTTTTTAAATTTTAAATTCTACAGAATATGTTCTCAGACCAAAATGCAGTATTAAAAACAGAAAGATAACAAACACTTCTAAACGTGAAAAATTTAAAACACTTCTAAATAATCCACGGGTCAAAGGGGTAGTCTCAAAGGAAATTAAAAAAAAAAACTTTGAACTAAATGAAAACAAAAATACAGCATATCAAGATACGTGGGGTGCAGCTAAGACAGTTCTGAGAGGAAAATATTGCCACATTGAATGCTTGCATTAGAAAAGAAGAACAGACTCAAATCGATAGTCTAAGTTTCTTCCTCTGGAAACCAGAGAAAGGGCAAAATAAACCCAAATGAAGCAGAAAGAAGGAAAAACGAAAGTAAGAGCACAGATTAATAAAATTTAAAACAGAAACAACAGACCAAAGTAATGAAACAAAAAGCTGGTTCTTCAAAAAGTCATTAACAGTGAATGATAAACCTCTAGCAAGACCTGAGAGAGAGAGAGGTGACACAAATCAGCAATGTCAGGAATGAAACGGGATATCACTACAGATTCTGCAGCCATTAAAAGAGATAAGAAAATACTGTGAACAACTTTATGCTCATAAATGCAACAATTTAGAAGAAATAGACCAATTTGTTGATTATTAACACAGATAAGACATTGGACAAAATATTTCACCCACTCATGATAAAAAACGCTCAGCAAACTGGTAACTTGATAAACAGCATCTACAAGGAGCCTAGAGATGGTATCATACTTAACAATGAAAGATGAATGCTTTCCTCCAAGATCATGAGCAAAGCATGGATTTCCGTTCAACCACTCCTATCCAACCATAAGTCCTAGCTAGTGCAGTGAGGAAGAAAACAAAATAAAAGGCATACAGATTGGAAAGGAGGAAATAAACTGTCCCTATTTGAGGATGACATTGTTGTCTACAGAGAAGATCCCAAGGGATCCACCCAAAAACTCTTAGAACTAACAAGTTCAGCTAGGTTGCAGGAAAAAACCAGCAAACAAAAATCAATCACATTTTTTTATATCAGTGAACACTTGGAAACCAAAATTAAAAACAAAATACCATTTACAATTGCTCCCAAAAGCTTTCAGATTATACCTAGGTATAAATCTAACAAAACATGGGCGGGACTTATATGCTGAAAACTACAAAATGAAACAAATCAAAGAAGACCTAAATAAATGTACTATGTTCATGGGTTGGAAGACTCAACATGTAGTAAAGATGTCCGTTTTTCCCCAGATTGATCTGTTAAGGCAATTTATAT
The DNA here is from genome assembly GCF_005190385.1 of Monodon monoceros. Lineage (NCBI taxonomy): Eukaryota > Metazoa > Chordata > Mammalia > Artiodactyla > Monodontidae > Monodon > Monodon monoceros. The sequence goes on along the minus strand of NW_021703780.1, from coordinate 61,706,429 downwards.
CAAAATCCCATCAAGGTTTTTTGTAGATACAGATAAGCTTATTATTCTTAACTTTATACGGAAAGTCACAGGACTTGGCGTAGCTAAAACATTTTTGAAGAAAAATAAAGTAGGAGGAATCATTTTATCTGATTTCAGGACTTATTATATAGCTAGAGTAATCTAGACAGTATGGTTTTGGCAGAGGCATAGACACATAGATTAATGGAACAAAATAGAGAATTACAGAACTAGACTCACGAATGTATCCAACTGCTTTCTGACAAAGGTGCAGTGCCATTCAACAGAAGAGCAATAGCCTTTTCCACAAATAGTGCTGGAGCAATTAGATGTCCACAGACAGAAAAAAAAACAAAAACACCTCAACCTAAACTTCACATTTATCAACTATACTTCAATAAAAAAAATTTAATAAGTATCAACTATACTTAAATGAAAAATAAAACTTAAAAAACCACATCTTATACAAAAATTAACTCAAAGTTTATTACAGATTTAATCGTAAAATGTAAAACTATAAAACTTTAGAAGATAACAAAGGAGAAATCTTTGGGATCTAAAATTTGGCGAAGAGTTCTTAGACTTGATGCCAAAAGTACTATCCACAAAAAGAAGGATCGATAAATTTGGCTTCATCACAATTAAAAACTCCTCTCTGTGAAAGACCCTGTTAAGCAGGTGAAAATATCAGCCAGAGTCTCAGAGAAAATATTTGTAAAGAACATATCCAATAAAATATTTGTATCTAAAATATAAAGCACTCTCAAAATTCAGAAACAAAGAACCAGTCTGATTAGAAAATGGGCAAAGATTTTTTTCCAACAAGGTAGAAATTTTAAAAAGACTTATCTCAAATGAATAAAGAAATCTTCAGATGGTTTAAAAACAAAAAAAAGAAAAAAATGGGCAAAGACACGAACAGATACTTCACTGAAGAAGACATACAGATGGCAACTAAACACATGAAGACGTGTTTAATATCATTAGCCGTTAGGAAAATGCAAATTAAAACTATCATGAGATGTTATTACACACCTTTCAGAATGGCTGAAATAAAAAGTAGTGACAAAACCAAATGCTGGAGAGGATAGGGAGAAACTGGATCACTCCTACATTGATGTTGGGGCTATAAAATTATACAGCCACTCTGGAAAAGAGTATGGCAGTTTCTTCTAAAACTAAAACAGGTGCTTAGAATACAATCCAGCAATCACATTCTTGGGCAATTTATCACAAAATAAAAAATTGTTTTAAGATTTTAAAATTGAAATGTAGCCTGCATATGTTAAAATGCCTAAAGTACAGTAATCTTAAGTTTTTGCATGTACATACACCCGTGTAACCACCATTCAGGACATTGCCAGAACGCTAGACCATTCCTTAGTGCTTCTTCCCAGTCTGTATTCACAGAGTAATTGTTATTTTGTTTCTATCACTATAGACTAGTTTTGACTGTTCTTGAACTCAGTATAAATGGAGTTGTACAGTATGTAGTAGTAGTAGATTGTTCTTTTATATTGTTGTATAGTGCTTTATTACATGAAGATACTATAATTTACCCATTTTATCGTTGATAAAAATTTGGGATTTTCAGTTTGAGACTGTTAATGAGTAAAATTACTAGCTACATTCTTGTGCATACCTTGTGGGTTCACATACACTTCTTTCTCCGGAGTATATACCTTGAAGTAGAATTTTTGGGTCATAGAGAAAGCATGTTTAGCTTTTCATACCACTAAACAGTTTTCTAAGTGGTTGTACCAGTTTATGCTTCCACCAGCAATGTGTGAGAACTCAAGTTGATCCCCATTCTCATCAACCCTTGGTATTGTCTGTTGTTAGAGATTTTTCTTTTACGCTTTAGCTTTAGCTCCTCTGGTGGGTATGTGCTGCTCTCTCATTGTGGTTTTAATTTGCATTTCTCAAACGATTAATGATATTGATCACCTTTCTGCGTATGTGTTGGTTATTTGGTTATCACTTTCTGTGAGGTGGCTAATCAGATCTTTCCTGATCTAAAATAATTAGGTTGTTTGTCATTTTCATACTGACTTGTAGGAGTTTGTAATCTATTCTGTATATGAGCTCTTTATCCAAGAGAGGTACCTCTGACCTGTTTCTGGTTGTAGGCACTTCTGCTTTTTTCTACCCAGCTCCTGCCTACCTCCCCCCAGTCATTCCTGATAATGATTCTATTTGTAAACATCTCTAGGCTTAAGTTTCCAAATCCTGCTGGAGTCACCAAGCATTCTCCAGTACCTCCATCGGTGTCTCAGACTCACACCAACACACTGCCTGCCCCTGCCCAGGTTCTGGGCCAGCCATAGGATACAGAATCACGGTCTCATTGGTCCCTTCACCTCTCACTTATTTCTCAGGAGCAGGAAGATTTCTTGTTCACTGAGGCAGGATGAAAAGGGGAAACGAATTTATTCAAGCAGATACATGATAATGTCACTCTGAATAAAAGATGTCAGACTGTACTCTCGCCTTTGGTCACACACACACACACAAGGCACCAAACTTAATCAACAGGTCTTCATACCAGCTGCCTCTTATGCATGCAGCTCAGTGCTGAGCACTGTGGGAAACCCACGAAGAAGGACTGGACATGGGTCCAGCTGTCAAGAAACCTACAATCGAGTTGGAGAGAAAAGACGTAATACAGGTTATGTGATATAATAAAATAGTGCGTGTTAGATAATACATAACTCTTCAGAATCAAAGAGTTTTAGAACTGGGCATGCAAGACTGTAAGTGCTAATTCAGGCTGGCCCTGGACAAGAAGTTTTTAGAGCACTTCCTTGAGATACTCTCTCCTTCCCCTTTTCAGCATGGGTGTGCGGGGAGGGGGTTTCTTGGACAGCTTTTTTGCACATAGGAGACATTCAACACATGTTGGCGGGTTTGACTGAGGCTTGGGTTGAAGAAATAGATAGCTACATGGCTCCCATCAGCCGAACGCCTACCAAGTACCAGGCACGTAGTAAATAACATTTAATTCTTGCCATAGTTCTGAGAAGGCAGTATTATTGCTCCTATTTTACAGGTGGGGAAACCGAGGCTCAGGTATGTGGTAAAGAAAAAACATGGCATCTGGTGGAGCCATGATTCAAAGCAGGCCGGACATGCTGGGGTGCTTGTTGCTCGCTGTGAGACACTGCCATTGCTTGTTGCTTGGTTAAAGGGAAGGGAACAGTGGGCCTGGCCACTCATGATGTCAGAGATTAAAGCCCAGGCCCTGGGGTACCAGGTCTCTGAGGCAGGGCCCAGTAGAAGGGGCAGACCCTTCAAGGCAGGGCCCAGTAGAAGGGGCAGACCCTTCAAGGCAGGAGTAAGGCTGCCTGACTGGTGGCTTTGGATAGCAAGGCAGGAGCAAGAGGGAAGCAAATTAGATAAGAGAAGGTAACGCAGCCAGGCTGTCAGCCCCCCTCCCCGTAACTTCCCAAATTCCAGCCCAGTTTGGCTGGAAGTCCATCCGTCTCATGAAATCCCCCTCTCCTCACCTCCACCTTGCCCGTTCAGGAGTGCCCTAGCCATGCCATATACCATGGAGCCGTAGGGTGTGGAGCCATGGCTGCTGGGCTGCTGTGGGCTGGCAGTGGCATGTGGCACTCGATCCTCCTTCCTTTCGTCTCATTGTTCCGAAACAGGAGTTCAGACGTCAGCCCTTTGAGCTGGAGACTGCCAACACCCGTCCCCCAGAGAGGGGGACAGCCTGGGAGGCCCTGCCTATCTGGATACTGCCCAGACCCAGGAGGAGTCTTCAGGGTGAGGGCCTGTAGGAAGCCTTTGCCACAGCCCAAGGCCTCATTCCGGAGGACCAGGCCATGGCCCTTCAAACCTGGAGCCATGGTTCTTTCTGCTCAGTGCACAGCTCTGGGAGGGGCAGGCCACTAACTCTGTCTCTGCCTCGTGGGGTAATTTGTTTAGTGGTCAGACCCCAGTGGGGCCCTACTGCCAGACCACCCTCCTTGAGCTTGTGGAAGGAGGATCAGAGCTCTTTGTCCCTTCTCCCAGGAATCATCCCTCCCCAGCCCTCTGTTTAACTAAAGCCACTGAAAACTGAAAGCCCAGGGTGAGGAGACTCAATTGACTTCAAGTTTACTCAACCCATGGAGGCTCCGAAATGACTATCTTTGTAAAGACCTCTGTAGGGTCCCCTTTACAGCAACATCGTTGTGGAACAGGCATGACGGGAACGCATCAGAAAGAGAAAAGGATGCTCAAAATGGGAATTACAGATGAGAAAGGAGCACTGTCTGCACAGCAGTGAAGAGGGAGGGAGGCACCGGAGGAGAGTGGGGGCACATGGTGGTGGTGGGCGCTGCAGGAGGAAAAGCTGGCAGTTAAGCACGCGACAGAGGCCGGGGCCCCAGGAGGTGCATCCCGTTGGGGATCCACCCCCTCCTTGTCTTCAGTGGCCTTGGGCAGGTCCGGTCTGCAAGGGGTAAAAGGATAGAAGATTATCGCGAGAAAATTTGAACATCCCTTTCAGTGACAGGGAGACTGCCGGGGGGGGGGCCTGGCAGAGAGTAAACATCAAAAATGAAGGCCAGTTTGCAGCAACATGGATGGACCTAGAGGTGATCATACTAAGTGAAGTAAGTCAGACACAGAAAGAGAAATATCATACGATATCACTTGTATGTGGAATCTAAAATATGATACAAATGAACTTACTTACAAAACAGAAACAGACTCGCAGACAAACAAAACAAACTTATGGTTACCAAAGGGGAAGCGGGGGGAGAAATTAGGAGTTTAGGCTTAGCAGATATACACTACTGTATATAAAATAGATAAACAATAAAGTCGTACTGTATAGCACAGGGAGCTATATTCAATATGCTGTAATAAACTGTAATGGAAAGGAATATGAAAAAGAATGTGTGTGTGTATATATGTGTGTATATATATATATATATATATATATATATATATATATATATAAAACTGAGTCACTTTGCTCTACACCAGAAACTAATCTAACATTGTAAATCAACTATGCTTCAATTTAAAAAAAAAAAAAAAAATGAAGGCCAGAAAACAGAAGAAAATACCGCCAACCCCACCTCACTCCCCCCAAAAAACCCACAGAGGGAAAAGGAAGATAGCAACGAGACTAGGAAGTCCAGAAAAGGGGAAGTATGAACTGGGTACAAGATGCCTCACCCCTAGGCACAAACCCATGGTTTGAACTTCTGTTTGTGTGGCATGAAGCAGAGCCCACCCAAGATGGCCGTGGGGCAAGACCCGCACATCCCTCCAGGGAGAGAACTGGTCTAGTGGAGGTCTCGTAAGCTGGTGCATCTCGAATGTAAGGAATTCCCCTGCAAATAGGGAATTGAGCCCCAGCTAGCTGTATGAAGGGCAGGCATTTAAGTTAAAACTAGTTTCTGCCCAAACCAAAATTTTGTGGACTCAGACACAAAACCTGTTATGTTATCAGATCGCTTTGCTCTTGCAGATTTAAGATTAAAGAGATGCAAACATCTGTCCTGTACATTCATGGCCTGTAGGTAGCAGTAATGTGCTGGTAAATGTTTAACAATCCACTAGGAAAAAAAAAAACCAAAAAAGTCATTGACATGTCGTGTTTGCTGATTTCCAGTTTCCCTGGTGTAAAGACTGTCCCCGTGGCCGTGGCCGAGTTCAAGCTGCCGACCTAACGTCACTGAAGGTGGAGCTGGGTAGCCGGAGCCTACCACAGTGTTAAATAACCATAGTGTTGAGTTCACCTTTTGTGCTAAATGCTATATGTGCATCCTTGTATTAATGTTCATAGATGAGAAAAGTGAGGCTCAGAAAAATAGTTAATTTACCCTGGGTTATTAGCTACTAATTGGTGGAAACAGGAGTTTAAAATAAATTAGAATTGGGACTTCCCTGGTGGCACAGTGGTTAGGAATCCGCCTGCAAGTGCAGGGGACACGGGTTCAAGCCCTGGTTGGGGAACTAAGATCCCACATGCCGCAGAGCAACTGAGCCCGTGCACCACAGCTACTGAGCCTGCACTCTAGAGCCTGTGAGCCACAACTACTGAGCCTGCACACCTAGAGCCCGAGCACCACGACGAAGAGTGGCCCCTGCTCGCCACAGCTAGAGAAGGCCTTCGTCCAGCAATGAAGACCCAGTGCAGCCAAGAATAAATAAATTTAAAATATTAATAATTAATTAATTAGAATTGGTCTGCCCTAGCTAGATCAGTAGTTCTCAAGATTTTCCTCAGGAACTTTTATCCTCTAAGGTATAATTGCAGACGTCAAAGAACTTTTTGTTGTTGTGGATGACTCATATTTACTTCAGTAGAAATTAAAACTGACAAATTTTTAAAATTCAGTAATTGATTTAAAATAATTGTAATAAAGATGATACATATTATCAAAAATAATGGTTTCATAAAACAATTATATTTTCCAAAACGAAAACATTCTAGGGAGAAAAGTGGCTGGATCCCCACAGCTGCTTCTGCATCGGGTCTGCTGTGATGTGTTGCTTTGGTTGAAATCTGTGAAGAAAAACCAGCCTCACATAGATACATAGTTGGAAAAAGGAAGACACTTGGGACCCCTTGAATGGGTTTTGGAAATCCCCAGGAGTCCTTGGACCACATTTTGAGAACTGCTAGGCAGATAATAGTTGCACTTGATACAAAAACGAAATGATACAAAATAACATACAGTGAAAAATAAGACTGCCTCTTTCCCAGGCGTCCAGTTCTCTCACCAGATACCACAAATATTAGCCTTTCATTGTACCGCCTTCCAGAGACACGGCACCTTCACAGCCAGCGCCTCCCCAGTTCCCCCGCCCGTGGCATCCTGCACGAGGCACCCTGCCTTTGCCTGTTCACTCCAGCCTGGGGCTGCTTTGTACCAACACAGAAGGTTGCCCAGTATTCCCTGGGATCTTAGTCAGTCCCCACAACACAGGGAACATTCTTGTAACCTGTATCTTCCACTACATGTGCAAATGTTTGAATGATAATTCCTCGAAGTAGAATTGGAACCGAAGCTGCACACATTTGGAGTTCTGATAGGGCCAAACGGCCCTCTGTGGAGGGGGACCGATTCCACTCCCACCAGCATCGGGTAGGCATGACTTCCTCTGCAGCCTCACCAACTCAGCCTGGGAGCCGCATGTGAAGTCGGGGGTCTGCCTTCAGGACCCAGGCATCCCCACTAAACTTCAGGGTGGGTCTCAGAGGCCACCATCTATCTGGGCAGCCCAGTGAGTGAGCGCCCTCTGTCCAGTAACCGATCAACCAGTGTGTGCTGAATACCTACATTCCGAAAGGTGCTGGGGTGTGCCAGGTTGTTTGTTCACCCATCTCCTACTGAAACAGTGTACAAGCCCCTGTGTCCTTGCCTTCTGAAGCAAAATGCCGATTCAAGAGCATTTGGCACCAGCAAAAAAACAATGATCTTTTCTGATGTTTAAAGGTCGTGTTCTTACAAGAATTAGAATTGTTAGTCATTTTAGATGATTAATGAGTATGTTTTAATTTGAAAACCGTTATGTAATTCAGTTTGTTTCTTTTATCGGATAAATTTAACGTATTTCAAAGGGATGGATTAATGCAGACTTTTTCAGGGATAATGGTTTTTTCTGTCAGCAGTAGTGTTAGGCTAATCTCTCCATACAGAACATATATACTAGAATAAATTGTCCCTAATATTAGTTCTACAAATTCTTAAATTAAGATCTCTTTCTACTGTAATAGCACTGTGCCTGGGGTTTTTGAAAGTTGAGTTAGATTTATCCAAACTAATAATAGTAATATTGAATAGATGGCTACAGTGTAAAAGTACTATTTTAAGTGCTTTACAAATATTAATGCATTAATGCCAACCAGAGCCTGATGAGTTAGGTAAGTAGTATTATCATCCCCATTTTACATTTGAGGAAAGTGAGCCACAGAGAGTTTAAGAAACTGTCCCAAGATCACAGAGCTGGTAGAGAATGGGAGCAAAACTGAGATGCAAAACTAGGCAGCCTGACTCAACAGCATGGAGTCCGGACCATGTCTCCATGCTGCCCCCAGAAGAACTCCATCACTACAGATCACTGTGGCAAGGACCTCATTTCTCTGAGATTTCCTGTCTTCTTTTTTTGTAAAATGACAAGGTCTGCTTTCCAGATCAGTAGGGTTCCTGACAGATTTGAATTTATAGAATCTTTAAAATCCTGGGATGTCTGCATAAAAATGACAGGTTGACCACACATATTCGGTTTATACTCTCCACTAAAATGACAGTGATATATTTTATATACACTATATATAACATGACACATTGAACAGGAGATGAGATAATAGTGCCAGGGATAATGGACGTAATGGCACAGGGTGAGTAGGACCCAAATGCCTGCAGGAATGACACGGAGAGCGAGTGAAGCAGGGTCTTGAGAGACTCAGTGCAGCAGACAGTGAGCTGATGTCTGCACAGACCATTTGGACTTCCTGGTTACCCTACACCACCTCCATAGTTTGAAGTCAGGTGACTACTCTCTTCCCCTTCCAACCCACCCTCATCTACCTCTTCTGATGTTGCAGAAAATTGAAGATTAAATTTTGAAAAAAAATGAACCAAAAGGTGTCAAAAGTGTGGACATCAAGTAAATCAGAGGCCTGGAGGAATTCAGTTAAAATTTCTGTATAAGATTTTGGGACCATCAACCCCTTCCTTGGCAGTCAGGCGTATTACCACTCCCACCCCCATCAGTGAGACAGTGAGGTTTGAGAGTGAATGTTCTTTGGACAAACTGAATGGTTCTGAAGAAAAGACCTCTACCTATTGCATTTGGGAGTCCCCCCCCCCGAAAAGGACAGAGGAACCCTCTAGTAAATATGTCATCACTCTCTGCCCCCAGTCGACACATAACTCTTTACAATTGACTTTTTTTTTCCTGGCCTTCCTTGCACTAAGAAATGGGCATTTGGGGGCTTCCCTGGTGGTGCAGTGGCTAAGAATCCACCTGCCAATGCAGGGGACATGGGTTCGAGCCCTGGTCTGGGAATATCCCACATGCTGCATAGCAATTAAGCCCGTGTGCCACAACTACTAAGCCTGCGCTCTAGAGCCTGCGAGCCACAATTAGTGAAGGCTGTGCGCCTAGAGCCCGTGCTCCTCAACAAGAGAAGCCACCGCAATGAGAAGCCCGCGCACCACAACGAAGAGTAGCCCCCGCTGTCCGCAACTAGAGAAAGCCCACGTGTAGCAACAAAGACCCAACGCAGCCCAAAATAAATTAGTTAATTTAAGGTGTTAATTAGTTTAGGTGAAGGAGACAGCTTTGTCAGGAAGTAGGAGATGATGCTATTGGGGGTTCTCTGAGCACAAAATTGCCATAGGCTAGTAATTCAGCAAATCACTGTATTATGAGTCAAGCCCTGTTCTAGGTACTAGGGAGACAGGCATGAACAAAACAAATTCCTTGCCATTCTGCAGCTTATGTTCTAGGTAAAACAGGGACTTTAAAATAAAACAAAAACAAGAAAGTATGAAATGTATCAAATAGTGAGAAGTACCGTAGGGAAGAATAAAGCTGGGTCAGAGAGATAGGGTGAGTTGAAGAGGGTCAAGGGAGGAGTGGTCAGGGAAGATGGATTGTAAGTGGGGGTCATTTGAAGCAGAGACTGGAAGGAAACCACAGGGCAAACCATATGGATAAGGGAAGTAAGCTCCAGGCAGAGGAACAGCAAGTGTAATAACTCTTCGGTGAGAATGTGCTTGACACCTTTGAAGAAAAGCAAAGGAGGCCAGAGAAGAGCAAAAGAGGGGAGATTAAGTCAAAGAAGTAACAGAAGTAGAATCTGGCAGGCCATTGTGTGGACTTTGCCTTTTGCTTTGAACAAGCGAGAAGACTTGTTGGGTTTTGAGCAGAGTGATACGATCTTATATTTTAAAAGATAAGTCTGTCATATTGAGAATAGAATGAATGGGGTAAAGGTTGAAGCAGGGAGACATTTGGAAGGCCATTGAGTATTTTTTTTTTAACATCTTTATTGGAGAATAATTGCTTTACAATGGTGTGTTAGTTTCTGCTTTACAACAAAATGAATCAGTTATATATATACATATGTTCCCATATCTCTTCCCTCTTGCATCTCCCTCCCTCCCACCCTCCCTATCCCACCCCTGCAGGCGGTCACAAAGCACCGAGCTGATCTCCTGTGCTATGCGGCTGCTTCCCACTAGCTATCTACCTTACATTTGGTAGTGTATATATGTCCATGCCTCTCTCTCGCTTTGTCACAGCTTACCCTTCCCCCTCCCCATATCCTCAAGTCCATTCTTTAGTAGGTCTGGGTCTTTATTCCTGTCTTACCCCTAGGCTCTTCATGACATTTTTTTTTCTTAAATTCCATATATATGTGTTAGCATACGGTATTTGTCTCTCTCTTTCTGACTTACTTCACTCTGTATGACAGACTCTAGGTCTATCCACCTCATTACAAATAGTTCAATTTCGTTTCCTTTTATGGCTGAGTAATATTCCATTGTATATATGTGCCACATCTTTATCCATTCATCCGATGATGGACACTTAGGTTGTTTCCATCTCCGGGCTATTGTAAATAGAGCTGCAGTGAACATTTTGGTACATGACTCTTTTTGAATTATGGTTTTTTTAGGGTATATGCCCAGTAGTGGAATTGCTGGGTCATATGGTAGTTCTATTTGTAGTTTTTTAAGGAACCTCCATACTGTTCTCCACAGTGGCTGTATCAATTTACATTCCCACCAACAGTGCAAGAGGGTTCCCTTTTCTCCACACCCTCTCCAGCATTTATTGTTTCTAGATTTTTTGATGATGGCCATTCTGACTGGTGTGAGATGATATCTCATTGTAGTTTTGATTTGCATTTCTCTAATGATTAATGATGTTGAGCATTCTTTCATGTGTTTGTTGGCAAGCTGTATATCTTCTTTGGAGAAATGTCTATTTAGGTCTTCTGCCCATTTTTGGATTGGGTTGTTTGTTTTTTTGTTATTGAGCTGCTTGTAAGTTTTGGAAATTAATCCTTTGTCAGGTGCTTAATTTGCAAATATTTTCTCCCATTCTGAGGGTTGTCTTTTGGTCATGTTTGTGGTTTCCTTTGCTGTGCAAAAGCTTTGAAGTTTCATTAGGTCCCATTTGTTTTTGTTTTTATTTCCATTTCTCTAGGAGGTGGGTCCAAAAGGATCTTGCTGTGATTTATGTCATAGAGTGTTCTGCCTATGTTTTCCTCTAGGAGTTTTATAATGTCTGGCCTTACATTTAGGTCTTTAATCCATTTTGAGTTTATTTTTGTGTATGGTGTTAGGGAGTGTTCTAATTTCATTCTTTCACATGTAGCTGTCCAGTTTTCCCAGCACCATTTATTGAAGAGGCTGTCTTTTCTCCATTGTATATTCTTGCCTCCTTTATCAAAAATAAGGTGACCATATGTGCGTGGGTTTATATCTGGGCTTTCTGTCCTGTTCCATTGATCTATACTTCTGTTTTTGTGCCAGCACCATACTGTCTTGATTACTGACTATACTGTAGTATAGTCAGAAGACCGGGAGCCTGATTCCTCCAGCTCTGTTTTTCTTTCTCAAGATTGCTTTGGCTATTTGGGGTCTTTTGTGTTTCCATATAAATTGTGAAATTTTTTGTTCTAGTTCTGTGGAAAATGCCATTGGTAGTTTGATAGGGACTGCATTGAATCTGTAGATTGCTTTGGGTAGTATAGTCATTTTCACAGTGTTGTTTCTTCCAATCCAAGAACATGGTATATCTCTCCACATGTTTTTATCATCTTTAATTTCTTTCATCAGTGTCTTATAGTTTTCTGCATACAGGTCTTTTGTCTCCCTAGGTAGGTTTATTCCTAGGTATTTTATTCTTTTTGTTGCAGTGGTAAATGGGAGTGTTTCCTTAATTTCTCTTTCATATTTTTCATCATTAGTGTATAGGAATGCAAGAAATTTCTGTGCATTAATTTTGTATCCTGCAACTTTACCAAATTCATTGATTTGCTCTAGTAGTTTTCTAGAGCTATTTCTGGTAGCACCTTTAGGAGTCTCTGTGTATAGTATCATGTTATCTGCAGACAGTGACAGCTTTACTTCATCTTTTCTGATTTGGATTCCTTTTATTTCTTTTTCTTCTCTGATTTCTGTGGCTAAAACTTCCAAAACTATGTTTAATAATAGTGGTGTGAATGGACAGCGTTGTCTTGTTCCTGATCTTAGGGGAAATAATTTCAGTTTTTCACCACTGTAAACAATGTTGGCTGTGGGTTTCTCATATATGGCCTTTATTATGTTGAGGTAAGTTCCCTCTACACCTACTTTCTGGAGGGTTTTTATCATAAATGGGTGTTGAATTTTGTCCAAAGCTTTTTCTGCATCTATTGAGATGATCATATGGTTTTTCTCCTTCAGTTTGTTAATATGGTGTATCACATTGATAGATTTGCGTATATTGAAGATTCCTTGCATTCCTGGGATAAACCCCACTTGATCATGGTGTATGATCCTTTTAATGTGTTGTTGGATTCTGTTTGCTAGTATTTTGTTGAGGATTTTTGCATCTATATCCATCAGTGATATTGGTCTGTAACTTTCTTTTTTTGTAGTGTCTTTGTCTGGTTTTGGTGTCAGGGTGATGACGGCCTTATAGAATGAGTTTGGGAGTGTTCCTTCCTCTGCATTTTTTTGGAAGAGTTTGAGAAGGTTGGGTGTTAGCTCTTCCCTAAATGTTTGATAGAATTCACCTGTGAAGCCATCTGGTCCTGGACTTTTGTGTGTTGGAAGATTTTTAATCAGAGTTTCAGTTTCATGACTTGTGATTTGTCTGTTCATAGTTTCTATTTCTTCCTGGTTCAGTCTTGGAAGGTTATACCTTTCTAAGAATTTGTCCATTTCTTCGAGGTTGTCCATTTTATTGGTATAGCGTTGCTTGTAGTAGTCTCTTAGGATGCTTTGTATTTCCGCGATGTCTGTTGTAAGTTCTCCTTTTTCATTTCTAATTTTATTGATTTGAGTCCTCTCCCTCTTTTTCTTGATGAGTCTGGCTTATCAATTTTGTTTATCTTCTCAAAGAACCAGCTTTTACTTTTATTGATCTTTGCTATTGTTTTCTCCAGTTCTTTTTCATTTATTTCTGATCTGATCTTTATGATTTCTTTCCTTCTGCTAACGTTGGGTTTTTTTTGTTCTTCTTTCTTTAATTGCTTTAGGTGTAAGTTTAGGTTGTTATTTGAGATGTTTCTTGAGGTAGGATTGTATTGCTATTAACTTCCCTCTTAGAGCTGCTTTTGCTGCATCCCATAGGTTTTGGGTAGTTGTGTTTTCATTGTCATTTGTTTCTAGGTATTTTTTTATTTCCTCTTTGATTTCTTCAGTGTTGTCTCGGTTATTAAGTAGTGTATTGTTTAGCCTCCATGTGTTTTTGTTTTTTTTTTTACAGATTTGTTACTGTAATTGATATCTAGTCTCATAGCGTTGTGGTCGGAAAAGATAGTTGATATGATTTCAATTTTCTTAAATTTACCAAGGCTTGATTTGTAACCCAAGATATGATCTATCCTGGCAAATGTTCTATAAGCACTTGAGAAGAAAGTGTATTTGTAGTTTTTGGATGGAATGTCCCATAAATATCAATTAAGTCCATCTTGTTTAATGTATCATTTAAAGCTTTTGTTTCCTTATTTATTTTCATTTTGGATGATCTGTCCATTTGTGAAAGTCGTGTGTTAAAGTCCTCTACTATGAATGTGTTACTGTCGATATCCCCTTTTATGGCTTTAGCTTTTGCCTTATGTATTGAGGTGCTCCTATGTTGGGGGCATAAGTATTTACAATTGTTATATCTTCTTGGATTGATCCCTTGATCATTATGTAGTGTCCTTCTTTGTCTCTTGTAATAGTCTTTATATCAAAGTCTATTTTTTCTGATATGAGAATTGCTACTCCAGCTTTCTTTTGATTTCCATTTGCATGGAATATCTTTTGACATCCCCTCATTTTCAGTCTGTATGTGTCCCTAGGTCTAAAGTGGGTGTCTTGTAGGCAGCATATATGCGGGTCTTGTTTTTGTATCCATTCAGCCAGTCTATGTCTTTTGGTTGGAGCATTTAATCCATTTACATTTAAGGTAATTATCGATAGGTATGTTCCTATTACCATTTTCTTAATTGTTTTGGGTTTGTTATTGTAGGTCTTTTCCTTCTCTTGTGTTTCCTACCAAGAGAAGTTCTTTTAGCATTTGTTGTAAAGCTGGTTTGGTGGTGCTGAATTCTCTTAGCTTTTGCTTGTCTGTAAAGGTTTTAATTTCTCCATCGAAAATGAATATGATCTTTGCTGGATAGAGTAATCTTGGTTGTAGGTCTTTCCCTTTCATCACTTTAAATGTGTCCTGCCACTCCCTTCTGGCTGGCAGAGTTTCTGCTGAAAGATCAGCTGTTAACCTTACGGGGATTCCCTTGTGTGTTGTTTGTTGTTTTTCCCTTGCTGCTTTTAATACTTTTTCTTTAAGTTTTGATAGTTTGATTAATATGTGTCTTGGAGTGTTTCTCCTTGGATTTATCCTGTATGGGACTCTCTGCACTTCCTGGACTTGATTAACTATTTCCTTTTCCATATTAGGGAAGTTTTCAACTATAATCTCTTCAAATATTTTCTCAGTCCCTTTCTTTTTCTTTTTCTCTTGGACCCCTATAATTCGAATGTTGGTGCGTTCAGTGTTGTCCCAGAGGTCTCTGAGACTGTCCTCAATTCTTTTCATTCTTTTTTCTTTATTCTGCTCTGCAGTAGTTATTTCCACTGTTTTATCTTCCAGATCACTTATCTGTTCTTCTGCCTCAGTTATTCTGCTATTGATTCCTTCTAGAGAATTTTTAATTTCATTTATTGTGTTGTTCATCAATGTTTGTTTGCTCTTTAGTTCTTCTAGGTCCTTGTTAAACGTTTCTTTTATTTTCTCCATTCTGTTTCCAAGATTTTGGATCATCTTTACTATCATTACTCTGAATTCTTTTTCAGCTAGACTGCCTATTTCCTCTTCATTTGTTTGGTGTGGTGGGATTTTACCTTGCTCCTTCATCTGCTGTACGTTTCTCTGTCTTCTCATTTTGCTTATCTTACTGTGTTCTGGGTCTCCTCTTTGCAGGCTGCAGGTTCGTCGTTCCCGCTGTTCTTGGTGTCTGTCCCCAGTGGCTAAGGTTGGTTCAGTGGGTTGTGTAGGCTTCATGGTGGAGGGGACTAGTGCCTGTGCTCTGGTGGATGAGGCTGGATCTTGCCTTTCTGGTGGGCAGGGCCACGTCTGCTGGTGTGTTTTGGGGTGTCTGTGACCTTATTATGATTTTAGGCAGCCTCTCTGCTAATGGGTGGGGTTGTGTTCCTGTCTTGCTAGTTGTTTGGCATAGGGTGTCCAGCACTGTAGCTTGCTGGTCTTTGAGTGGAGCTGGGTATTAGCGTTGAGTTGGAGATCTCTGGGAGAGCTTTTGCAGCTTAATATTACGTGGAGCTGGGAGGTCTCTGGTGGACCAATGTCCTGAACTTGGCTCTCGCACCTCAGAGACACAGGCCTGACACCCAACCGGAGCACCAAGACCCTGTCAGCCACACGGCTCAGAAGAAAAGGGAGAAAAAAAGAAGGAAAGAAAGAAAAAAATAAAATAAAGTTATTAAAATAAAAAAATACTTGTTAAAAGTTAAAAAAATTAAAAAATAATAAAAAATTTTAAAAAACAAATGAAAGAAAGAAAGGAGCAACAAAACCAAAAAAAAAATCCACCAATGATAACAAGTGCTACAAACTGTACTTAAAAAACCAAAAAAAAAACGGACAGACAGAACCCTAGGACAAATGGTAAAAGCAAAGCTATACAGACAAAGTCACACGAAGAAGCATACACATACACACTCACAAAAAGCGAAAAAGGAAAAAAAATATATATCTTTGCTCCCAAAGTCCACCGCCTCAATTTTGGGATGATTCGTTGTCTATTCAGGTATTCCACAGATGCAGGGTAATAAAGGTGGTTGTAGAGATTTAATCCACTGCTCCGGAGGCTGCTGGGAGAGATTTCCCTTTCTCTTCTTTGTTCGCACAGCTCGTGGGGTTCAGCTTTGGATTTGGCCCCGCCTCTGCGTGTAGGTAGCCTGAGCGCATCTGTTCTTCTCTCGGACAGGACGGGGTTAAAGGAGCTGCTGATTGGGGGCTCTGGCTCACTCAGGCCAGGAGGAGGGAGTACGGAATGCAGGGCGAGCCTGCGGCGGCAGAGGCCGATGTGACGTTGCGATAGCCTGAGGCACACAGTGTGTTCTCCTGGGGAAGTTGTCCCTGGATCACGGGACCCTGGCAGTGGCGGGCTGCACAGGCTCCCGGGAGGGGAGGTGTGGATAGTGACCTGTGCTCGCACACAGGCTTCTTGGTGGCTGCAGCAGCAGACTTCGCGTCTCGTGCCCGTCTCTGGTGTCCACGCTGATAGCCGCGGTTTGCGTCCGTCTCTGGAGCTCATTTAGGCGGTGCTCTGAATCCCCTCTTCTTGCGCACCCCGAAACAATAGTCTGTTGCCTCTTAGGCAGGTCCAGACTTTTTCTCAGACTCCCTCCTGGCTAGCTGTGGCGCACTAGCCCCCTTCAGGTTTTGTGCACGCAGCCAACCCCATTCCTCTCCCTGGGATCTGACCTCCTAAGGCCGAGCCTCAGCTCCCAGCCCCCACCCACCCTGATGGGTGAGCATACAAGCCTCTCAGGCTGGTGAGTGCTGGTTGGCACCGATCCTCTTTGTGGGAATCTGTCTGCTTTGCCCTCTGCACTCCTGTTGCTGCGCTGTCCTCTGTGGCTCCGAAGCTTCCCCCCTGCCATCTCCTGTCTCTGCCAGTGAAGGGGCTTCCTAGTATGTGGAGACTTTTCCTCCTTCACAGCTCCATCCCAGTGGTGCAGGTCCCATCCCTTCCTTTTGTCTGTTTTTTCTTTTTTCTTTTGCCCTACCCAGGTACTTGGGGAGTTTCTTGCCTTTTGAGATGTCTGAGGTCTTTGGCCAGCATTCAGTAGGTGTTCTGTAGGAGTTGTTCCAGATGTAGATGTATTTCTGATGTATTTGTGGGGAGGAAGGTGATCTCCACGTCTCACTCCTCTGCCATCTTGAAGGTCTCCCAGAACTGACTCTTAAATCCGTATTTCTCATTTAAGAAGGCCCTCTTAATTGGACTGTCTATAGAAAAGGCTGCTGACCACAAACAACACCCACACCAGAATGAGAAGACAACAACAATGGAAGACAGCTGAAATAAAAATCTGGACCAGAAATTTAAGAAAATTGAAATTGTATCAAGTATCCTTTCTGACCAAAATGCTATGAGACTAGATATCAATTACAGGAAAATAACTGTAAAAAGTACAAACACATGGAGGCTAAACCGTGCGCTGCTAAGTAACCAAGAGATCACTGAAGAATCAAAGAGGAAAATCAGTGTTGTGTTTTCATTGTCATTGACAATGAAAACACAGCAGCCCAAAGCCTATGCGATACAGCAAAAGCAGTTCTAAGAGGGAAGTTTATAGCAATACAGTCCTACCTCAAGAAACAAGAAACATCTCAAAGAAACAACCTAACCTTACACCTAAAGCAATTAGAGAAAGAAGAACACAAAAAACCCCAAAGTTAGCAGAAGGAAAGAAATCATAAAGATCATAAAATCATAAAGTCTTCTCGTAGCTATGAAACCTTTCTCCTACTTTAAAAATAGTAATAGCAAATGAGACAGCTCAAGCTATAGCCTCCCAGCAAAAGTCTACCTGGTTACTAAATATATGTAAAAAGAAAACACTCCAAAACTTATTTTTCTGGTTGCCATCTAAAATAGGAGGACTTGGGCTTCCCTGGTGGCGCAGTGGTTGAGAGTCCGCCTGCCGATGCAGGGGACACGGGTTCGTGCCCTGGTCCGGGAAGATCCCACATGCCGCGGAGTGGCTAGGCCTGTGAGCCATGGCTGCTGAGCCTGTGCATCTGGAGCCTGTGCTCCGCAACGGGAGAGGCCACAACAGTGAGAGGCCCGCGTACCGCAAAAATAAATAAATAAATAAAAATAAATAAATAAATAAAAATAAAAATAAAATAGGAGGACTCTTTTCAAAAATACTGCAAAGGTGTATTTTAACCATTATCTTCATTGTAATACATCTAATAATTTTCAAATGTTTGTCCAGATGCTATGACAAAGCAATCAAAGAGAGAGGTAATATTTTCTTAATACAAAATATCGATGCTAAGCTTGGAACTCGAGATTATTTCCAACTCTGTGTCCATTCCCCAAATTAGGCTTCTCCTGAAGTACGCCCACTTTGGCAGGAGGTAACCAGAGTGCGGTCATCACCCCACTCCCTCAAAAAGTTGGGGAAAATTGAAACAGAAATGGAATTAAAACTGAGTTCCTCTGCCAAATTTATGATTAACCTCTCAGTCTAAAACTTTATTCCCTTTCTTGTTCCACACCTATTTCTCCTCAAGATTGAGGAGTATCAAAGAAAAAGGGGGATTGAAACCATGTACAAGCCCCTGTGTCCTTGTCTTTTAAAGTAAAATGCTGACTCGAGTTAATGATTGGGAAATGTGAAGATGTAGAAATAAAGAATAGCTGTTGGACTGGGGAACTGGTAACAATTTAGGCTATTATTCTGCCACATAGCAGAATCACCAAACTCACAGTTCCCTGAAAGATACAGACAGAGGCTTGACACACGTTCCTAAGTTGATTTTACAGGAAGCAGACCCCCCCCCAAGTTGAAAACTGCTGACAAGAACAGACCCTAGACTCATTGAAACCAGAAGGTTGATGATGCTTGAAACTTCCCAACCAATCTGAGAATCGTCCACAAGCTGTTCATGCTCTGCTCCTTGAACACTATTAAAATCCTCAGTATCCCCTCCAGGGGCTTCATACAGTCTTGAGGGCATTAGCCAGCTGTAGCCCCCTTTGTCTGGTGAAGCAATAAAAAGCTACTCTTCTCTACTTCACACAAAACTCTGTTCCCAAGTTTCTATTCAGCACTGGTGAACAGAGGCTGAGTTTCGACAACACTACCCCTGGTCCTCTGCCTGGTCCTCTGATAGATTCCAACTCATTGTCTGTATTCTCACATTAACTGTCAGTGTCTCTGCAAAGCACTTGGGACCCCACCTACCTTCCTCTGTGCATCTCTTGAAGCCAAGCAGATTCCTATCCCACTAGACTGTAATCTTCTAGACCAGAGTGCCTCACGCTGTGATGCGCAAACAAATCCCAGGGTGGGGTGAGGGCTGATAAAAGTGCAGATCCTCCTTCAGTAGGCCTGTGCTGGGGCATGAGAGTCTGCATTTCTGACAAGCACTCAGGTCTTACCATTACATTTTATAGGGCAAGGGTCCAGTACCAATTCTCAAACTCCAGCACAAATACGAAGCACCTGGAGGGCTTGTTCATCTGGGTGCAACACCCCACCCCCACCCCGAGACTTCCATTCTGCAGGTCTGAGGGTGGCACCTGAGAATCTTTATTTCCACCAAGCTCCCAGGTGATGCTGCTGCTGCTGGCCCACAGACCTGACCTTGAGTTAACACTATTTCCAGGCCTTGCCTAACTCATCTTTGAGACCCCTTAACTGGCAGAGAAGGAGGGCATTTAATAGACATATGATAAATGAGATGGAAGGGAATGAATACCTGCATGCACCAACCAGGTAATTAGAGCTTTTAGACAAGGTGGAGGAGGTAATGGGTACGTACATGTGCATGTAACGGTCTGCAGGTTAGACTTGATTATAAAGGGTCATTATCAACCTCTTCATTCCTCCCTGCCTTCCCACCAGGCTCAGCCCACAATGAGTCAGTACCCAGTGCTTTCGGGTACTTGGTTCACGGAACTGCCATGGTCTAGTTAGCAGCCCTTGGCACCAGCTTTCGCAGGCTCAGTGGCCACACCCTGGGCTCTCTACCAGCAGGAACCACCCCAGAGACCCGTGTATTTGAGCAAGTTGTGGGAGAGAGCAGAGAGTCTGGGAGGAGATAACTCGTTCCCCTATGTTCTTTGCCTCTCAGATCCTGCCCCCCCCCCCCAGTGTCTGCTTCCTGCTACGCAGTTCCCTGAGGCAGAAGAACTGCAGACAGGAGTTCTTCCCCATGTCACCATTGCCCACCCAGCCCTGCCCTGGGACACCAGATAGAGGGGCTGTCTCCTGGTTTCACTGCAGAGAATCCACCTCCCATGTGACTGTTTTCTCACAAAACCTCTCAGAGCTTCCTTGTTTCTAAAAACTGACAAAAGGAAGAGGCGACCCTTTTTTCTGTTAGGTGTCATCTTGCCTGGGTGAGCTCAGCCGTCTCGTGGCTGTGAGCACAGCTGGTCTTAATGTGTTAGAAAGATGGAAAGATCCCTGGGTCCTGGATAAGCTGTAGAATGGTTATTAAACAGCTCTGTAGCCATCCTGCCTCTGAACTTCTTGCGGTTTATCCATTCCAAAATGCTTATTCAGCACCTGCTATGTGGGGATACAGCAGTGAACAAAAGAGGGAACATACCAGCCCTCAGGAAGTTGGCATTACATTGGAGGAAAACAGTGGACAATAAGTACATATTAAGTATATATATTTGTTAAATATATATAAATATTTTATTTATATATAGCTTAGGTGGTAATAAGTAAATCTGGGAAGGGGGTCATTGATTTCTGAGGTGGGGGAGGAGGAGATTCAATTTTAATTAAGATGGTTAGAGAATACCTCCTGCGAAAGTAATGCACATGTATAGAAATGAAGGAGGTGAGGGAGCAGGCTTTCCAGGCATCTGGGGGAAGGGCATCTTGGCAGAGGAAACAGCAAATGTAAAGGCCCTAAGATGGAAAGGTACCTGGTGTGTTCAGGGACATGCTGGAAACCAGTTTGGCTGGAGCAGAGTGAGCAAAGGGGAGAGTAATAGGAGTTGAAGTCAGAGAGGGAGTGAAGGCAGGTGGTAAACCACCTTGCAGGCCAGTGTAGGGACTTGGAAGAGGAGTGCCTGACTTGAAATAACTTTTGAAGAATCACGCTGACTGCTATATTGGAAAGAGACTATGGCCTTGGGTGGTTTGGACCAAAGTGGTGCCAGTGGATTTAGCATGAAAGGATTGGAGTGTTTATATATTTGAAAATGGAGTCAACAGATTTTGCAAAAAGATCACATGTCAGCTTCAAAAGAGTAGAGTCAAGTGTTACTCCAAGGTTTTGGTAGGTTCAGTGGAAAGGATGGAGCTGCCATTTACCTCTAGATATGGATGACAGTGGCAACAGAGAATTTGGGGGAAAGATCATGAATTCAGTTTGAAATGCTTTTGAGAAACCCAAGTGGAGACATTGAGCAGAGTGTTGGGTATGGGTCTGGATTGGGGGTGGGGGCGGGAGGCGGGCTGGAGATGTACACTTGGGCGTCTTCAGCATGAATATGATGTTCAGAGCCGTGAGAGAGATGGTGCCACCAAAGATGTGAGTGTAGGTTGGGAAGAGGGACTGTGCCCTGGGGCATGCCAAGGTTAAGAAGTTGGAACGTTGAGCAGAAACCAGCAGTGGGAACTGAGAAGGGGTTGCCTGTGAAACGAGAAAAACCAGGAGAGTGTGATGTCTTGCACACACGGAGGAATAGTTTCAAGAAGAGGGAGCCATAATGGTGTCAAGTGTGCTGAGCACTCAAGTCCAATGAGGCCTGAGAATTGACCATTGGATTTAGCCACATGGAGGTCACTGGTGACCCTGACAAAAGTGGTGGGGGTGGGGGAGAAGAGCCTGAGAAGAGTGGGTTCCAGAAACTTGGGTGGAGTGGAACTGGATGCAAATAAAGACAACTCTCTTAAGTATGTAAAAAGCTGTGCAGAAAAGAATCAGTAATTAGAGATGAAAGTGCAATCAAGGGAGACTGTGCATGTTTACTTGTTTGTTTGCTTATTTATTTCAGATAGAAGTAAGAGCATGTGTATACTGATGGCAATAATCCGGCAGAGCAGGGAAAACTGGTGATACAGGAGAAAATGACTAGAGTGATGTCCTCATGCTAATGAGAGAGGATGAGATCCCGGGCAAAGTGGAAGAGATGGGCTTGGATGGGAGCCTGGAGAATCCATCCACATGGCCAGAGGGAAACAGGTAGAAGGGCCAGGAAGGGGTGGGGGGGAAGAGGGGAGGTGGGATGTGTAAAAAGTCTCTTCTGATGCCTTCTCTTTTCTCAGTGATGTAGGGAATAAGGTCATCAGCTAAGATTGAGGGTGATGGAGGTGGTGTTAGAGGTTCAAGGAAAAGGTAGAAGGTGTGAAATAATGTCTAAGAGAGGGAAATGCAGTTGATGGGCATGAAGGACCCTTTGAATATGGCCACCACTAATTCAGAGCGATCCCAGTCAGTACCATTGTGTGGTTTCCTCCGGCTGTGTTCAACTTCACGGGTGCCAGTGGGGATTTGGATCTAACCAGGACTGGGATTTTGCATGGTGGACACAACAAGATCAGAAAAGAGTAAAGGCGTTGAGGATGTATGTAAAGGAGGGACTGTAATGATGGCTCCTGGACTTTAAGATGATGGAAAGTAAGTGCATGAGGAGGCTGAGGGTCAGGAGAAAATTAAAATGTCAGTGGTTGCACTGGGGTCAAAGAACCATTGGAGGTGAGGTGCTAGAGGGATTGAACAGTAAAGGTGGATGTGGGATCAGGGGCTGGGATACTGGGAACTGAGATAAGAAAGGCTACAGATGTTGGTGATGGTAAGATCCAGGGATTAGGGAGGATCACAGGAGTGAATTGATAAGGCTGAGGGAAGACAAGACCATTAGAGGAGAGGAATTCAAGGAACCCCTTTGCGAGGGAGCTAAAGGAAGCCTGTGCTTTTTGTAGAAGGTAAATATGGCTTCAGAGTCCTTCTGTCCTTGTACACACAGGCTTTTACAATGTGACTTTACTGCTCTTCCTAAAAGACAGATTCTGTTTGCTGATTCCCTCCTCTGTGGCTGGGCTCTGTGACTTGCTCTGACTGATAGGCTGCAGCAGAAGTGATCCTATGTGACTTGTGAGGCTTTGCCTTAAGGTGCTTTGCAACTTCTGCTCATGCCTGAGACCATCATGCAGAAAGCCAGTCTGGCTGACTGGAAGATGAGAGCCACATGGAGAACTGAGGCACTCCAGTCGACAGCCAGCACCCACTGTCAGATGTGGGAGTGAGGCTTTGTGGGAACACCTGCCTAATCCACACAATCATAGAACAATCTCGTTTTGACTTGTAAGCCCCCAAGTTTTGAGATTATTTATTAGGCTGCAAAGACAGAGATGTATGTGGATAGTGAAATCAAGGATTATTACAAGAGAACGTTAGAGAGTAGTACGAAAACAGAGCTAACATCCAGGTTTTTTAGAAAATAATAGTTTCTATTCTTTTCATTTTTTGAGCCATTTTGAGTGATGCCTTGCTGTTTATTGTTGAAATGTCCAACGTATACAACTAGGTGTGAATAAAGAAAACCCTACTGCCCACCCCCCCAAAACTTAAAATTCTCAGAGCTCTAGCACCTGCCTCTCATGGATGACTTCCTGCTGTGGAGGGTAGGAAGGCTTCAGGGAGGAGGTGCCCTCTTGGGTGATCTGGGCGGGATGAGAGGGATCTGATGTGGACGTGCCCAACACCCTCTTTCACTTTGGGACCTAACCCAGCACAAGGTGGCAGCTGAGCAGAATAGAGGGACTCTTAGACCTTCCCTTTGTCAGGTTGGGGGTTGTAGGATTCTGGGGGTGGGGGTGCAAGAGAGCCCGGGAGAAGCCAAGCCGGCGAGGAGAGGCAGAAACTAAGGAGATAGAAGGAATATGGAGTGAGGAAGGGTGGTGGGAAGAGAGGCTTGGGAAGGAAATTAGACAAGGAGGAATGGGGTAGAAGGGTAGGGTATGAAGTGGGGTGGTGTGGAGGGGGCAGGGGTGAGCTATTGCCTAGGAGCCACTTGTGTCACCCAAAGGCCCTCTTTTCCATCTGTGGGACACTCACCAGTCAGGCTTCAGTGTCTGAATGTGGCCTAAGACCAGAAGCAACCTCCTTTGCTGTGTAGCCAGACAGTGCGTCCCAGGATTAGGCAACAGAGAGATCTCCAAGGTCATGACACTGCCACCCCTTCTCTTCGAGATTAACCTACTGATGTAACGTTTGAACCTGAAAGATGTGGCTTATTGACAGGCAGGCTCCCTGCAGCCAAGGAGCCTGGCCTGACCCTGTCTTGGTTACACAGAGCATAAGGTTTCTGGGATATTGCCATTGTGACAGGAAAGGAGAAGCAGAAACAGGGCTGGGTCAGGATCAGATGTCATGGATGAGACGCAAACAGGAAGTCTGTGAGATCAAAGAGGAGAGGCCAGTGAGCCAGGTCATGGGGTTGACACTGGAGGGGTTGTTGAATTAAGGAATCAGAGTCCCAAAGAAAGTCAAGGTCAGAATCTTGTGGTGTGTGCCTTACTGATACTCTGTCTGTTTCCACCACGTCAGGAGCCACAGGTCCTATGTGGTGGTGGGGAAGAATCTCCTGGGTATGATGTTCAGTGACAGAAGAAAGATGGAAAACAACGTGTATCATATGCTCCACCTGTATAAAAAAAAAAAAAAGGCTATGTGTATGTGTGTGCACATGTGTGTGTATGGCTTTTTTTCCCACTATCAAATTTTTTTTTCTTATTAGTCATCCATTTTATACACATCAGTGTATACACGTCAATCCCAATCTCCCAGTTCATCACACCACCACCCCCACCCTCCGCCGCTTTCCCCCCTTGGTGTTTTTTCTCTACTTCTGTTTTTTCTCTACTTCTGTGTCTCAGTTTCTGCTCGGCAAACCGGTTCATCTCTACCATTCTCTAGGTTCCACATGTATGTGTTAATATACGATATTTGTTTTTCTCTTTTTGACTTACTTCACTCTGTATGACAGTCTCTAGATCCATCCACGTCTCTACAAATGACCCACTTTCGTTCCTTTTTATGGCTGAGTAATATTCCATTGTATATATGTACCACAACTTCTTTATCCATTCATCTGTCGATGGGCATTCAGGTTGCTTCCATGACCTGGCTATTGTAAATAGTGCTGCAATGAACATTGGGGTGCATGTGTTTTGTTGAATTATGGTTTTCTCTGGGTATATGCCCAGTAGTGGGATTGCTGGGTCATATGGTAATTCTATTTTTAGTTTTTTAAGGAACTGCCATACTGTTCTCCACAGTGGCTGTATCAGTTTACACTCCCACCAACAGTGCAAGAGGGTTCCCTTTTCTCCACACCCTCTCCAGCATTTATTGTTTGTAGATTTTCTGATGATGCCCATTCTAACTGGTGTGAGGTGATACCTCATTGTAGTTTTGATTTGCATTTCTCTAACAATTAGTGATGTTGAACAGCTTTTCATGTGCTTCTTGGCCATCTGTATGTCTTTTTTGGAGAGAAATGTCTGTTTAAGTCTTCTGCCCATTTTTGGATTGGGTTGTTTGTTTTTTTAATATTGAGCTGTATGAGCTGTTTATATATTTTGGAGATTAATTCTTTGTCCGATGATTCATTTGCAAATATTTTCTCCCTTTCTTAGGGTTGTCTTTTCGTCTTGTTTATGGTTTCCTTTGCTGTGCAAAAGCTTTGAAGTTTCATTAGGTCCCATTTGTTTATTTTTGTTTTTATTTCCATTACTCTAGGAGGTGGATCAAAAAAGATCTTGCTGTAATTTATGTCAAAGAATGTTCTTCCTATGTTTTCCTCTAAGAGTTTTATAGTGTCTGGTCTTACATTTAGACCTCTAATCCATTTTGAGTTTATTTTTGTGTTTGGTGTTAGGGAGTGTTCTAATTTCATTATTTTACATGTAGCTGTCCAGTTTTCCCAGCACCACTTATTGAAGAGACGGTCTTTTCTCCATTATATATCCTTGCCTCCTTTGTCATAGATTAGGTGACCATAGGTTCGTGGGTTTATCTCTGGGCTTTATATCCTGTTCCATTGATCTGTACTTCTGTTTTTGTGCCAGTACCATATTGTCTTGATGACTGTAGCTTTGTAGTATAGTCTGAAGTCAGGGAGTCTGATTCCTCCAGCTCCGTTTTTTTCCCTCAAGACTGCTTTGGCTATTTGGGGTCTCTTGTGTCTCCATACAAATTTTAAGACATTTTGTTCTGGTTCTGTATAAAATGCCATTGGTAATTTGATAGGGATTGCATTGAATCAGTAGATTGCTTTGGGTAGTATAGTCATTTTCACAATATTGATTCTTCCAATCCAAGAACGTGGTATATCTCTCCATGTGTTGGTTTCATCTTTAATTTCTTTCATCAGTGTCTTATAGTTTTCTGCATAAAGGTCTTTTGTCTCCCTAGGTAGGTTTTCCTAGGTATTTTATTCTTTTTGTTGCAATGGTAAATGGGAGTGTTTCCTTAATTTCTCTTTCCGATTTTTCATCTTTAGTGTATAGGAATGCAAGAGATTTCTGTGCGTTAATTTTGTATCCTGCAACTTTACCAAATTCATTGATTAGCTCTAGTAGTTTTCTGGTGGCATCTTTACGATTCTCTATGTATAGTATCATGTCATCTGCAAACAGTGACAGTTTTACTTCCTCATATCCAATTTGGATTCCTTTTATTTCTTCTTCTTCTCTGACTGCTATGGCTAGGGCTTCCAAAACTATGTTGAATAATAGTGGTCAGAGTGGACATTCTTGTCTTGTTTCTGATCTTAGAGGAAATGCTTTCCGTTTTTCACCATTGAGAACGATGTTTGCTGTGGGTTTGTCATATATGGCCTTTATTATGTTGAGGTAGGTTCCCTCTGTGCCCACTTTCTGGAGAGTTTTTATCATAAATGGGTGTTGAATTTTGTCAAAAGCTTTTTCTGCATCTATTGAGATGATCATATGGTTTTTATTCTTCAATTTGTTAATATGGTGTATCACATTGATTGATTTGTGTATATTGAAGAATCCTTGCATCTCTGGGATAAATCCCACTTGATCATGGTGTATGATCCTTTTAATGTGTTGTTGGATTCTGTTTGCTAGTATTTTGTTGAGGATTTTTGCATCTATATTCATCAGTGATATTGGTCTGTACTTTTCTTTTTTTGTAGTATCTGTCTGGTTTTGGTATCAGGGTGGGGCAGCCTCATAGAATGAGTTTGGGAGTGTTCCTTCCTCTGCGATTTTTTGGAAGAGTTTGAGAAGAATGGGTGTTAGCTCTTCCCTAAATGTTTGATAGAATTCACCTGTGAAGCCATCTGGTCCTGGACTTCTGTTTGTTGGAAGATTTTTAATCACATTTTCAATTTCATTACTTGTGATTGGTCTGTTCATAGTTTCTATTTCTTCCTGGTTCAGTCTTGGAAGGTTATACCTTTCTAAGAATTTGTCCATTTCTTCCAGGTTGTCCATTTTATTGGTGTAGAGTTGCTTGTAGTAGTCTCTTAGGATGCTTTGTATTTCTGCGGTGTCTGTTGTAACTTCTCCTTTTTCATTTCTAATTTTATTGATTTGAGTCCTCTCCCTCTTTTTCTTGATGAGTCTGGCTAATGATTTATCAATTTTGTTTATCTTCTCAAAGAACCAGCTGTTAGTTTTATTGATCCTTGGTATTGTTTTCTTTGTTTCTGTTTCATGTATTTCTGCTCTGATCTTTATGATTTCTTTCCTTCTACTAATTTTGGGTTTTGTTTGTTCTTCTTTCTCTCGTTGCTTTAGGTGTAATGTTAGATTGTTTATTTGAGATTTTTCTTGTTTCTTGAGGTAGGCTTGTATAGCAATAAACTTCCCTCTTAGAACTGCTTTTGCTGCATCCCATAGGTTTTGGATCATCGTGTTTTCATTGTCATTTTTCTCCAGATATTGATTTCCCTCTTTGATTTCTTCAGTGATCTCTTGGTTATTTAGTAACGTATTGTTTGATCTCCATGTGTTTGTGTTTTTTTCGTTTTTTTCCCCTGTAATTGATTTCTAATCTCACAGCGTTGTGGTCGGAAAGGATGCTTGATATGATATAAATTTTCTTAAATTTACTGAGGCTTGATTTATGACCCAAAATGTGATCTATCCTGGAAAATGTTCCAAGTGCACTTGAGAAGAAAGTGTAATCTGCTGTTTTGGGATGGAATGTCCTATAAATATCAGTTAAATCTATCTGGTCTATTGTGTCATTTAAAGCTTGTGTTTCCTTATTAATTTTCTGTTTGGATGACCTGTCCATTGGTGTAAGTGAGGTGTTAAAGTCTCCCACTATTATTGTGTTACTGTCAATTTCCTCTCTTAGAGCTGTTAGCAGTTGCCTTATGTATTGAAGTGCTCCTATGTTGGGTGCATATATATTTATAATTGTTATATCTTCTTCTTGGATTGATCCCTTGATCATTACGTAGTGTCCTCCCTTGTCTCTTGTAGCATTCTTTATTTGAAAGTCTATTTTACCTGATATGAGTATTGCTACTCCAGCTTTCTTTCGATTTCCTTTTGCATGGAATATCTTTTTCCATCCCTTCACTTTCCGTCTGTATGTGTCCCTAGGTCTGAAGTGGGTCTCTTGTAGACAGCATATATATGGGTCTTGTTTTTGTATCCATTCAGTGACCCTGTGTCTTTTGGTTGGAGCATTTAATCCATTCACATTTAAGATAATTATTGATATGTTTGTTCCTATTACCATTTTCTTAATTGTTTTGGGTTTGTTTTTGTAGGTCCTTTTCTTCTCTTGTGTTTCCCACTTAAAGAAATTCCTTTAGCCTTTGTTGTAGAGCTGGTTTGGTGGTGCTGAATTCTCTTAGCTTTTGCTTGTCTGTAAAGCTTTTGATTTCTCCATCGAATCTGAATGAGATCCTTGCTGGATAGAGTAATCTTGGTTGTAGGTTCTTCCCTTTCATCACTTTAAATATATCATGCCATTCCCTTCTGGCTTGTAGCGTTTCTGCTGAGAAATCAGCTGTGTTTACCTTATGGGAGTTCCCTTGTATGTTATTTGTCTCTTTTCCCTTGCTGCTTTCAGTAATTTTTCTTTGTCTTTAATTTTTGCCAGTTTGATTACTATGTGTCTCGGCGTGTTTCTCCTTGGGTTTGTCCTGTATGGTCTGCGCTTCCTGGATTTGGGTGACTATTTCCTTTCCCATGTTAGGGAAGTTTTTGACTATAATCTTTTCAAATATTTTCTCGGGTCCTTTCTCTCTCTCTCTCCTCCTTCTGGGACGCCTGTAATGCGAATGTTGTTGCGTTTAATGTTGTCCCAGAGGTCTCTTAGGCTGTCTTCATTTCTTTTCATTCTTTGTTCTTTACTCTGTTCCGCAGCAGCGAATTCTACCATCCTGTCTTCCAGGTCACTTATCCGTTTTTCTGCCTCAGTTATTCTGCTATGGATTCCTTCTAGTGTAGTTTTCATTTCAGTTATTGTATTGTCCATCTCTGTTTGTTTGTTCTTTAATTCTTCTAGGTCTTTGTAAAACATTTCTTGCATCTTCTTGATCTTTGCCTCCATTCTTTTTCCGAGGTCCTGTATCACGTTCACTGTCATTATACTGAATTCTTTTTCTGGAAGGTTTCCTATCTCCACTTCATTAAGTTGTTTTTCTGGGGTTTTATCTTGTTCCTTCATCTGGTACATAGCCCTCTGCCTTTTCATCTTGTCTGTTTTTCTGTGAATGTGGTTTTTGTTCCACAGGCTGCAGGATTGTCGTTCTTCTTGCTTCTGCTGTCTGCCCTCTGGTGGATGAGGCTATCTTAGAGGCTTGTGGAAGTTTCCTGACGGGAGGGACTGGTGGTGGGTAGAGCTGGCTGTTGCTCTGGTGGGTAGAGCTCAGTAAAATTTTAATCCACTTGTCTGTTGTTGGATGGGGCTGGGTTCCTTCCTTGTTGGTTGTTTGGCCTGAGGTGATGCAACACTGGAGCCTACCTGGGCTCTTTGGTGGGGCTAATGGCGGACTCTGGGAGGGCTCACGCCAAGGAGTACTTCCCAGAACTTCTGCTGCCAGTGTCCTTGTCCCTTGTTGAGCCACAGCTGCCCCCCTCCTCTGCAAGAGACCCTCCAACACTAACAGGTAGGTCTGGTTCAGTCTCCTGTGGGGTCACTGCTCCTTCCCCTGGGTCTCGATGCGCACACTACTTTGTGTGTGCCCTCCAAGAGTGCAGTCTCTGTTTCCCCAAGTCCTGCTGAAGTCCTGCAGTCAAACCCCGTTAGCCCTCAATGTCTGATTCTCTAGGAATTCCTCCTCCCGTTGCCAGACCCCCAGGTTGGGAAGCCTGACGTGTGGCTCAGAACCTTCACTCCAGTGGGCGGACTTCTGTGGTATAAGTGTTCTCCAGTTTGTGAGTCACCCACCAGCAGTTATGGGATTTGATTTTATTATGATGGTGCCCCTCCTACCGTCTCATTGCGGCTTCTCCTTTGTCTTTGCATGTGGGGTATCTTTTTTGGTGAGTTCCAGTCTTTCCTGTCGATGATTGCTCAGCAGTTAGTTGTGATTCCGGTGTTCTTGAAAGAGGGAGTGAGAGCATGTCCTTCTAGTCCACCATCTTGAACCAGTCTCCGTGTGTGTGTGTATGTTTGCATTAAGAAGTTTGCCTGTCACCCTCAAAAGGCCATAGGTGCCCTGGGTGTGGGTGTCAGGAAGAGGAAACAGAATGGGCCACTGAGCAGCCTCTTGTTTTGGCCTCTAGCTGAAAGCAAAAGAAGCCTTCCCAGGTCACATTAGGTCCAACCAAGCTCTCCTAGAGAGAGATCGTATAAAACTTTGAGCCACAGGCCTGGCAGAAATCCAGATCCATGGTTCCCAAACATTTATGTGGAGCATGTGTTAAAACACAGAATTTCTGATTCAGTGGGTCCAGGATGGGAGTGCAGAATTTGCATCACTAGCAGGTTCTCGGAGGTGCTGATGCTGTTGGTCCAGGGTCCTCACCTTGAGAACCTCTGCTCTGGAGGGCTCCCTCACCCCCTCCCACCACCCAGGTGCACCCTTCCTTGGCCCTGGGTACTTCCCGGGCCTTACTGTAGTGACTTGCTTAATTGTCTGTGATCTCTCGAAGAATGGCATGTGCCTCTCTTGGTCACCACTATATCTGTAGCACCTAACACAGTGTCTGGCACATCATGGGTACTCAATCAATATTTGTTAAATGAACAAGTACATTTGCCCGCATGTCCTCTCTGTGCCATGGGTCCTACAGAAGCCTAGCGCAGAGCTGAAAGGCCAGTCAAAGACTCACCATGTCTCTTTCCTTAGACTTGACCAAGGAAGAGGCGGGCCTTGCAAACTTGTGTTGTCTGGAAACTCATCTGGCAGCAAAGTACTACAAGTAGGCAGATGCACACCTCCCGCTGACTACCACTGGGGGCAGGGCTGAGAGATGATCAATTCAGCAGAGTCCTGTAGTGGGGCAGGGGCTGGGTGTTTAGCTGTGCTGACACTAGCTGGCACGCGTTGGAATTTCCTGGGTACCATTCAGTGTCCCTGGCCACACATGTCAACATGCACCTCTACATATTGTAGTCTGTTTCCTGAAAATACGAGGCTCCCTGCTTGTGGAGCAAGCTTGACCAACGTGCAGGCAGACTGGAAGTCAGAATACCCCAAGAAGCAGCCCTCGACCAGCAGTGAGTGGGTAGAGATTTGATGGACACATGCTCAGTTTCCTCACCCCTCCGGCCGCCCCAAAGTTGGGATGACTCTGAGGGGTGTCCTAAGTTCCCTAGTAGGACCAAGCTCCTGGCTCACAGCGGCACTGGCTCTCTAACACCCTCTTCATCGGCTCCTTCCCTTCCGCG
This sequence comes from Monodon monoceros, assembly GCF_005190385.1. Taxonomy (NCBI): domain Eukaryota; kingdom Metazoa; phylum Chordata; class Mammalia; order Artiodactyla; family Monodontidae; genus Monodon; species Monodon monoceros. The sequence continues at coordinate 61,674,647 of NW_021703780.1, read as the reverse complement.
TCCCACTTTCCCCTCCCCTGAAGTGTTACCTGGGATCCCCTGCAGTGTTTCCTGGGATCCCCTGCAGGCACATTACTGGAATCTGCATCAGGGTTGGAACCTGAGAGATTCTAAAGTAACACAGGCATTTTTAATGTCTTCAGCAGCACACCGAGTCATGCATTCAGGGG